>NW_028318592.1:0-255000 GCF_062004578.1 Staurois parvus
GATGCAACCTCATCTTTTATATTTTATTACAAAGTTGGGTAAGGGCAGGTTCACAGCATAGAGACACTGTCCGCATGCGTTTCAGATTCTGTTTGCGCATGCGTTTCTGTATGCGCGCTTTTGATACATTTTTTATGTGTTGCGGTGTGTTTTTGAGGTGTTTTTGATGCTTTTGGTTCATTTTTTTCCCATCTCTTTTCCTTCAACTTAAATAGAGATATGTGCATTCCGGTGTGTTTTTGGTGTGTTTCTGTGTATTCCGTAGTGGGGGGACCTTTGATGAGATAGGGAAATCTGATGGGAAAGAAGGATTGTGATCTTACTGGGGGGGGGGGGGGGACAGTGAACAGGGAATTCTGATGTAATGAGGGGACCTTTGATGTGATGGGGGACTCTGAACAGAGGACTCTGATGTAGTGGGGGGACCTTTGATGAGATAGGGAAATCTGATGGGAAAGAAGGATTCTGATCTTACTGGGGGGGGGGAGGGGACAGTGAACAGGGAATTGTGATGTAATGAGGGGACCTTTGATGTGATGGGGGACTCTGAACAGAGGACTCTGATGTAGTGGGGGGACCTTTGATGAGATAGGGAAATCTGATGGGAAAGAAGGATTCTGATCTTACTGGGGGGGGGGGGAGGGGACAGTGAACAGGGAATTCTGATGTAGTGGGGGGACCTTTGATGTGACAGGGGAACTCTGAACAGAGGACTCTGATGTAGTGGGGAATAGTCGGTGGTTGAGCACATTTCCAGGTAAGAGGGATACATGATTTAGCTGCATTAAGAAGGTGGCGAAGTATAGACTTCTTACAAAATTTTGACCGGGATATCAGAAAACATATAAGAGAAAGAAGGTTCAGGGAACTCTGAACAGAGGACTCTGATGTAGTGGGGGGACCTTTGATGAGATAGGGAAATCTGATGGGAAAGAAGGATTCTGATCTTATTGGGGGGGGGGGGGCAGTGAACAGGGAATTCTGATGTAATGAGGGGACCTTTGATGTGATGGGGGACTCTGAACAGAGGACTCTGATGTAGTGGGGGGACCTTTGATGTGACAGGGGAACTCTGAACAGAGGACTCTGATGTAGTGGGGGGACCTTTGATGAGATAGGGAAATCTGATGGGAAAGAAGGATTCTGATCTTTTTTGGGGGGGGGGCAGTGAACAGGGAATTCTGATGTAATGAGGGGACCTTTTGATGTGATGGGGGGACTCTGACGTGGCGGGGCCGCCTCTGATGTAAAGGAGGGGTTCTGATGAAAATTAATTTCCTGGAGGCGGTTATGTGTCCCCCCCCCCCGGCCCTGTAATGGCCCCTTGTAGTGATCAGGCTGCGATGGGCCCGGCTGGTTGTCACAAAGGTGCAGAGAGTTCCATGCGGCACATTAGTAGGCAGCCCGGCACGCAGGGACAGCACTGCACACTCCTCCCTCTCAGTCCTCCAAGTGGGAACGCTGAACACGGCACAATGCGCTTTTTTCTTTTTTTTCTGCTTTTTTTGTTGATTTTCTTTCTCAAGGATTTTCGTCGGCCTCGCTCCTCGCTCTCAGAGGATCTCTTGTCCCGTTGCCTGGCATCCAATGAAAAGCGCCCCAACAATTCATCGCTCACAATACACAGATTTGCATATTTAGCTCAGTGGGACTGTTATAAAAAAGAACTCCGGGTTAACATTTAACTGAAAGTGCTTGTAATCTCTTCCATATCCCCAGTGAAGTGACTGGCCTCAGGTGATACACAGAGATGAAACAAATCCTGCTAAATAAGTTGTACCTGTTTATCTGTAGCCTTCTCTACATCCATCCAAAGTGCACAATTTACACAGGATCTCTCAGCTGTGAAAAGCAGGGGGCGGGGAGCTCTGAGAGCTGATTGGAGGGAAGGGACACACCACCTTTCACACAGCACACAGGAACAGAGTTGAGGCTGTCAGTCTGCTGGAGGCCCTGTCACCATTTCTCTCTTGGTGTCAGGAAGACTCGTCAGAAGTGATTCATGCGGATAGCAGAGGAAGGAGGCCAGTACACAACCAGTACACAAGTGCTAATTGTGTCCCTTCCGTCCAATCAGCTCTCAGAGCTCTTCTACAGTTTCTTACCTCCAGCACACAGCCTGTGATTGTCAGCCTCAGCTCTGTTCCTGCTCACTGTGTGAACGGGGTGGAGGCAGGGGCGGACTGAAAACTCATGGGGCCCCCGGGCAATAAGGGATCATGGGGCCCCTGTGTCCTTGCCCAAACTCAAAAAAGCCTCTTAAAAAGGTACCAGGGGCATCTTATGGGGCCCCCTACTGACCCCGGGCCCTCGGGCAATGCCTGAGTTTCCAAATGGTCAGTCCACTCCTGGGTGGGGGTCTCTTTCCTCCAATAAGCTCTCGCTGAGCTCTGCAGAGTGTAACTTCAGATCCCCGCCCCCTGCTTTCTGAAAGCTCAGTCAAGCTGTATAAATTTTGCACTTTGAAAAGTTGTGGAGAAGATATGGGTACAGGTAAACAGCTACAACTTTATGTAGGAGGATTTGTATCACATAAGGCCAGTCACTTCACTAGGTATTAGTGAGGGTTTACCATCGTGACGCTGTACTACTTGTGGGGGGTGATGAATATGATTTTTTTTTACACTGAAAGGCAGTAAAAACAATCATTTCTCCTCTCTGGTTGCATTCCTGCAACCATTGAGAAATACTATAAGAGCTGTGATTGGTCACACCTAATCACATGGTACAAGGCTGCTGTGAATGGCCCTGTACCATGTGACCTCACACAGAGGTGGGAACAGATTGCGGCGCGGCGCGTTCCCAGGTAATGAATGCAGGGGAGAGACGTTTAGAAGACGCGCTCCCATCTGGCCATTTATTGGCATGATCCGGATAGGAAGAGGTTAATACCATCGAGCCGCTCAGGGGAGATCTCAAACGTGCCGTTCATGCGAGACCAAAGACAGCCTGACCTGGGGGCATTTAGCCAAGATGAATGGGCAGCTCTACCACCTGCGAGAATTTGGGGGCCTCATGGAGAACTATTACAGAAGACTGCATTCTGCCATTGATGTTAAAGGGGGCGCTACACAGGATTAACCACCTCCCGTTCTATATAAACGGCTGGACGGCGGCAGTGCAGGGGCGGGAGGACGTTTATAAACGGCCTCCCCGCCCCCTGCTTGTGCGCGCTCCCTGGGAGCGCGCACCACCGCAATCTGGTGCCCGTTGTGTCCTCCGTACACAGTGGAACACCGATCGTCGTACGGGACCTCTGTGTGAGGTCCCGATCATGTGATCACTGATTGGCCAATCAGTGATCACATGCAAAGTAGTAAGCAAGATGTCACTTCTGACATCATTGCTTACTACGTGTGAAATCTGTGAATGACCACAGAGGTCACATGGTACAAGGCTATTCACAACAGCCTTGTACCATGTGACAAGCTGTGACCAATCACAGCTCACACATTAGTTCTCAATGGCTGCAAGAATGCAGCCAGAGAGAAAGAGAAATGATTGCTTTTACATCCTATATGGGTGTAAAAGCAATCAGTGTAAAAAAAAAAAAAAAATCGTCACCCCCCACAAGTAGTAGTGTTACCATGGTGACACTGTACTGCTAGGGTGACAGTATGTAAAAAAAATAAAATAAATAATATTAAAAAAAATAAAAATGTAAACAAATGTTTAAAAATTATAATTTTTGGTTATAAACTAATTTGGCTTATTTATTTTTTTTACTAAAAAGATAACGGAATAAATTTTGGCCAAGATTTATGATGAAATATTATTTATTTGCAAAATTTTATAAGAAAAACACCTTTTTTCAACATTTTTGGACATTTTCATTTATATAGCAAAAAAAATTAAAATCCCAGCGGTGAATAAATACCACCAAAATAAAGTTTTATCTGTCTCAAAAAAAAGCTAAAAAATTCATATGGGTACAGTGTTGCATGACCGCGCAATTGTCATTCAAAGTGTGATAGCGCTGAAAGCTGAAAATTGCCCTGGTCAGGAAGGGGGTGAAAGTGTCCGGACTGGAAGTGGTTAAGTAAAACGATTGTTTGCAAACATGTACAAGCAAATAAAACAGCATCAGGACTGCAGAGATGAACTAACCCTCCAGAGTCAAAGATGGCCGCCGTGCCTCCACGTGGCTCCGGCGGCGTGGCGTCATGACGTCCTGGCTCCTCCTTACGCGTTACGTGCACACGCACTTCATCAGAGGAAGAAACCATGTATTTTAGTAGCTGTGTGGTATCTCACCACATACTCTGCTGCGGTAAGATACAGCTTAGTCAATTGTCCCCTCTGTTCGTAGTTCCTGGTCGAACTTTCATTAGGTTCCAATTTTCGACTGTGAAACCGAACAGGGGGGTGCTTGGCCCATCACTATTTATTAGTTTACTTGTTGCCATGTTTTGTTTTCTGATTGAGCCATCCTGTTCTGACCTCCAGTTACAGAATAGGAAATGTGTTTTGCAGCTCACTCATGTCTTCTATAAAAATGGAACATCCCGAATATTACCGATTCTCCAACGGGAGGCAAACGTTTGAGCACGACTGTCTTAGAAGAACTGAAATCCGTCAAAAACTACATGGTGGGATTGGGTCAAAACAAATGTTGTGTTATTGCTCGGACCATAGTTTTCCTTTATTAGTCATTTTATTCTTTTCTCCGGTCCTGGCCGTCGTTCTCCATATTAGCCAAACTTGCATCTTCTGCTTTAGAAATTGCTACAAAAATAGCCGTCAACTTTGCCGGTGAAGCCAAGCTGTCCGGGTTGGCCATTTCCTTATCGGTAGGCCTTGTAGACCATCTCAGGCTATAGTCGGGGCAGGGGCGGACTGACCATTCGAGCACTCGGACACTGCCCGAGGGCCCAGGATCAGTAGGGGGCTCCATGAAATGCCCCTAGTACCTTTTATAGGCTTTCTTGGGTGTTGGCCCCATAAGATGCCCCTGGTACCTTTTTCATAGGCTTTTTTGAGTGTGGGCAAGGACACAGGGGCCCCATGATCCCCTAATGCCCGGGGGCCCCATGAGTTGTCAGTCCACCCCTGAGTCGGGGGACTACGACTCAGGCCAACTCGTTCTGTGCATTCGCAATTGGCAATGAAAGGAAGCTGAAATACGACATCGAGGGTCCCGGGTCACCGATGGTTAAAGATAACCAGCAGCGTATTGCGTATTGAGTTACAGCGTAGGTTCACAAAATCCGTCATTTACTTTGGAAATAGATCTTGAAAGGAGTGGAGGGGCCCCTTGAGGTTCTGTGGGGGGCCCAATTCTTTCTGTAGCCATTCTATTAGAACCATCTCTCCTAGATTCTTTAACCGCTGCGCTGAGATTGGGCAATATTCATTCCAGATGCTTTTCTCCAAGGCTTTGACCTTCTTGTCTCGGTCTCAGGTTACCTAAAGCACACCTGAATGGCGAACGCAGCCTCGTGGCCGGAGGGGCTAGCTGGGACCTGTGGTCCTGCAACAGCTGGAGAGCCATAGACTTCAAGAGCTATGGGTAAAATTGGGTTGTCGTGCTTTCATTTCGTATTTTTCCACTAGGGGGCAGTGAAGGATAACTCATTCCCGGGCAGTCTAAGGCTCCATTCACACCTATGCAGTTTGTTTTTTGTCCGTTTCGCAGTTTTCTTGGCATTTTTATACACGTGTTTTTGCCGCTTTTTTCCCGCCTTTTGTGTTTTGTTTAGATTTTCTTTTTTAAAGTTTAATTTTTTTTTTTTGGCTGGGCAGAATAAAAATGTAAAATGCAAGACTCGGCAAAAACACAGCAAAAACACACTACCAGGGGCGGACTGACCATTAGGAAACTCGGCACTGCCCGAGGGCCCGGGGTCAGTAGGGGGCCCCATGAGATGCCCCTGGTACCTTTTTCATAGGCTTTTTTGAGTTTGGGCAAGGACACAGGGGCCCCATGATCCCCTATTGCCCGGGGACGCCATGAGTTGTCAGTCCGCCCCTGCACACTACCATGCATTTCAGCAGATTCTCCATTAAACTCTATTGTACCAAAAATGCTGCTTTTTTGCTTTTAAATATGTCCCTGACCCTTTCCAAAAACGCAGCAGCTGAAAAAAACATAAATGTGAATGTGTTCCATAGGAAACCATGTTACATGGACTGTAGTGCGTTTCTGAAAAAAAGCACTAAAAAACGCATTGGTGTGAACGGAGCTTAATTGTTAATGTGTTGCTAAACCCAGGACCCTGCATTCACTATATCCGCTCTCCCCGGACCCTGCATTCACTATATCCGGTTTCCCTGGATCCTGCATTCACTATATCTGGTCTCCCCAGACCCTGCATTCACTATATCTGGTCTCCCCAGACCCTGCATTCACTATATCTGGTCTCCCCGGATTCTGCATTCACTATATCCGCTCTCCCCGGACCCTGCATTCACTATATCCAGTCTCCCCGGACCCTGCATTCACTATATCTGGTGTCCCCGGACCCTGCATTCACTATATCCAGTCTCCCCGGACCCTGCATTCACTATACCCGGTCTCCCTGGACCCTGCATTTACTATATCCGGTCTCCCCAGACCCTGCATTCACTATATCTGGTCTCCCCGGACCCTGCATTCACTATATCCGCTCTCCCCGGACCCTGCATTCACTATATCCAGTCTCCCCGGACCCTGCATTCACTATATCTGGTGTCCCCGGACCCTGCATTCACTATATCCAGTCTCCCCGGACCCTGCATTCACTATACCCGGTCTCCCTGGACCCTGCATTCACTATATCCGGTCTCCCTGGATCCTGCATTCACTATATCTGGTCTCCCCGGACCCTGCATTCACTATATCTGCTCTCCCTGGACATGCATTCACTATATCTGGTCTCTCCGGACCCTGCATTCACTATATCTGGTCTCCCCAGACCCTGCATTCACTATATCTGGTCTCCCCGAACCCTGCATTCACTATATCTGCTCTCCCCGGACCCTGCATTCACTATATCTGGTCTCCCCGGACCCTGCATTCACTATATCTGGTCTCCCCGGGCCCTGCATTCACTATATCTGGTCTCCCCGGGCCCTGCATTCACTATATCTGGTCTCCCCAGACCCTGCATTCACTATATCTGGTCTCCCCGGGCCCTGCATTCACTATATCTGGTCTCCCCGGACCCTGCATTCACTATATCTGGTCTCCCTGGACCCTGCATTCACTATATCTGGTCTCCCCGGACCCTGCATTCACTATATCCGCTCTCCCCGGACCCTTCATTCACTATATCTGGTCTCCAACACTACACACAACATGGAAATGCAATTATTTTAGTAAATATAAACTGCTAAATACCTTTTCTCATCAGCAGGATAGAGCAATCTTGTGACTTCTATCAGTGTCCAGCAGAGCACTGGTTAAGGCTTGTAGGAGGAGTTTTCTTTTTGCTCTAGGAGGTTCAGAACGCCTTACCTCTGTCTGGACAGTGCTGATTGGCCCTGTGCTGATCACATGCACTCTCCCAAGAAAATAAAAACCTCTCTAGCAATACACACCAAACTGAGCATGTGCAGAGTGTCTCCACATGATATGTCTTATCAGGAGATAAGAGGGGACACTGCAAAAAGGGGAGGATCAGAGAAGACAGGATCAAACAGTGTTTTACACAATGCAGAGGATTAACCCCTTAGGTTCCAAAGTGAGTATAACAAGCATGCTTTACTGCATCTACAGACTGATTGTACTGTTGTGGATTCAGTGACGCTTTAATAAAGTGATTTTGCTGTGTATCCTACAAAAATTACTTTTTTCCCGAAAATATTAATTTGACCTTTTTTTTCATCTTTTTCAGCTCTTTTCATCCATTTCCTGCCTATCTGCACTCGCTCCATCGTTGGCTGCACATCATAGGCCTGGACTGGCTTCTGATAGTGACCATACCTGTGCAATGTGTGCCAGCACAGCTTTTTGTAGTCTCCGCCAAGGATGCATGCGATAGGTTGACAACGCAGGACCACAATTGCGTTCTTACCAACATTACCTTTGTGCTGTAGGAGCGCTGATCCCTATGGAGATGCTTTATAAAGCAATGGGTGGTTTGCGGTCCTAGGCTGCTCACCAGCAACTGTGGGGTCTTGCCGGACCCCCAGAGGAGCTTGTTGAAGTTTTGAAAGGATGGGAGAGCCACACCGTCTTGTATAGACCTTTTAAAAGAATTTTATTTTGTAGCATCCAACGCGTTTCTTCGGCTCACACTCTGAAACGCGTTGGGATGGATGCTGAGGCCCCCCACCCCGGAACACGTTGGTTGTTACAAAAGAAAAATCTTTTAAAAGGTCTATACAAGCTGGTGAGACACTCCCATCCCTTCAAACTTTTTCGACTGTGTGGTTCCTGGGACACCATTAACCCTATCCACGGTCCACGTTTCGTTGCCCCCTCTCTGGGAGGGTGCACACAAATCATGACCCATCCATTGGTCACATCCAGACCTCTGCTCTAAATATGCAGGGTGCACTTTATGGGTTGGTCTAACCAAGAGCCTACTTCTGAATATGTGGGGAACGGGCGGACTGACCATTCGTGCACTGCCCGAGGGCCCAGGGTCAGTAGGGGGCCCCATGAGATGCCCCTAGTACCTTTCATAGGCTTTGTTGGGTGTGGTTTGAGTGTGGGTGAGGACACAGGGGCCCCATTATCCCCTATTGTTCGGGGGCCCCATGAGTTGTCAGTCCTCCCCTGGTGGGGAACCTCACATCATACCCACTTCACAGGGTGGTCCCACCTATAAATATATAGTGACTGCCCACACATGTCCCCAACACCCCCAATTAATGCCTTTTTTACTTTCTATGTGCAGTAACTCAAATAAGGCCGTTGCTGTGATTCCAGGACATGGCCCAGGACACAGCATTGGTTTGACATTATTATTATTATTATTATACAGTATTTATACAGTGTCAATAGTTCGCTCAGCGCTGTACATTACAAAGGGGGACAGAACATGTGACAGAACAATACCAATACAATGCAAAACATGAGGGGATCGAGGGCCCTGCTCTTTCAAGCTTACAATCTAGGAGGGAGGGGATGGTGGCACAGGAGGAGATAGCTGTGGGGGATGGAGTGGTAGGAAGAGTGGAGGAGGTCGGCAAGTTAGCAGGGGGCGGGGTAGGCTTCCCTGAAGAGATGGGTTTTCAGGGTGCGCCTAAAGGAGAGGAGAGTAGGTGATAATCTGATGGGTTGGGGCAGGGAGTTCCAGAGGATGGGTGACACCCTGGAGAAGTCCTGGAGGCGGGCATGGGAGGAGGAGACCAGGGAACTAGAGAGAAGGAGGTCTTGTGAGGAGCGGAGTGTGCGTGCTGGGCGGTACTTGGATATTAGGTCAGTGATGTAGTTCGGGGCAGTATGGTGGACAGCTTTGTATGTCAGCGTTAGGATTTTGAATTTGATCCGTTGCGCAATCGGAAGCCAGTGGAGGGATTGGCAGAGGGGGGTGGCGGAAACGGAGCGGTTGGAAAGGTGAATGAGTCTGGCAGCCGTATTCAGGATGGACTGAAGCGGGGATAGCCAGCGGCAAGGCAGGCCAGTGAGGAGGGAGTTGCAGTAGTCGAGTCGTGATATGATGAGGGAGTGGATGAGCTGTTTAGTGGTTTCTGGGGTTAGGAACGTGCGGATTTTGGCGATGTTGCGGAGGTGGAGTCTGCACGAGTTTGTTAAAGAGTGGACTTGGGGCTGGAAGGATAGGTTGGAGTCCAAAATAACACCAAGTACTCTGGCCTGCGGGGCGGGTTTGATGGTGGCGTTGTTGGACATGATGGAGAAGTCAATGGGGGGTGGTGTCCGGGCTGGAGGGAAGACAAGAAACTCGGTTTTGGAGAGGTTCAGTTTAAGGAAGTGGAGCGACATCCAGTCTGATATGTCGCTCAACAGGTGTGTGATTCGGGCGGAGACCGAGGGGGTGAGGTGGGGGGTTGAGAGATAGATTTGTGTGTCGTCGGCATAGAGGTGGTAGTTGAAGCCGTGAGAGTGTATGAGTCGGCCAAGGGAGGAGGTGTAGATGGAGAAGAGAAGGGGCCCGAGGACAGAGCCTTGAGGGACCCCAACAGAGAGGGGGAGTGAGAGGGAGGTGGTGGCATTATAGGTAACGCTGAAAGAGCGTTGTGACAGGTAGGATGAGAGCCAGGAGAGAGCAGAATCTCTGAGGCCGAGGGAGTGTAGTTTTTTGAGGAGGAGGGGGTGGTCGACTGTGTCAAAGGCCGCAGAGAGGTCAAGGAGTAGGAGCACTGAATAGTGGCCATTAGCTTTGGCGGTTAGCAGGTCGTTGGAGAGTTTGAGTAAGGCAGTTTCGGTGGAGTGTAGGGGACGGAAGCCGGACTGTAGGGGATCGAGGAGGTTGTTGTCGTTGAGGTGAGAGCATAGGCGGGCGTAGACTAGGCGCTCAAGGAGTTTAGATGTAAATGGGAGCAGGGAGATGGGTCTGAGGTTGTTCGGGTCATTGGGGTCCAGGGAGGGCTTTTTAAGTATGGGGGTGATGTGTGCATGTTTCAGAGGGGAAGGGAAAGTGCCGGAGGAGAGGGAGAGATTGAAGATGTGGGTGAGGGAGCGTAGGATGGAGGGGGAGGGAGGTCGTAGGAGTTGTGTGGGGATAGGGTCAAGGGGGCAGGTGGTGAGGTGGGCATCAGAGAGGATCCTGGAGACTTCTTCGATGGTAGTAAGGTCAAAGGTGCGGAGTGTTGGGGGAGCTTCAGTATGAGGAATGTAGGGTGGGGTGGGAGAGGAGGTTAGAGCAGTGGTGGGGCCGTGGGAGAGGGGTGTAGAGGGGGTAGCTGAGTGAGGGGGAAGGGGGTTGGAGGGAGTTTGAGCAGCGACGAAGTCCCTGTGGGTTATGTCGTAGGGCCAAGATGTGGGACTGTCCCCGAAAATCAAGGACAGTTGGCATGTGTGCAACTGGGAAACACCAGAGCGCTCTGGACCTTAGACTGGGGCGATGGTTCATCTTTCAACAGGACAATAACCCTAAGCACACAGCCCGCATAACCAAGGAGTGGCTACGGGCCAACTCTGTGAATGTCCTGGAGTGGCCCAGCCAGGGGTATATTTATCACAAGGCAAACAAGGCATTTGCCTAGGGCGGCATTTCTCAGGGGGGGCAGCACTGCCCCTCGGAAGAACGGATGGAAGAAGGGATACACACGGCACGGGGACCTGGTGGGTTCAGGGAGAGGCTGCAGGTTTCATGATGGTGTATGCACAGCCCAACTCTTGTTCCCGGGGATGTCCAGAGCTGTTAAGGTGAGTGCAGGGGCCCCCCCGAGCAATAGGGGATCATGGGGCCCCTGTGTCCTTGCCCAAACTCAAAAAAGTCTATGAAAAAGGTACCAGGGGCATCCCATGGGGCCCCTTACTGACCCAGGCCCTCGGGCAGTGCCCGAGTTTCCAAATGGTCAGTCCGCCCCTGGGTGAGTGTATCTATCTCACCATGGGGGATGGTGGCTGATGTATGGGGGGCAGTGGTAGTGGAAGGCTCTCTCAGGTGGGAGACAGGGGTGTTTTTGGTCAATGTCAGGCTCTCTGCAGGGGTTGCCTAGGGCAGCACAAAGCCTAAATACACCACTGAGCCCAGCCAGAGCCCAGACTTGAACCCAATTGAACATCTCTAGAGAGATCTGAAAATGGCTGTACACCGACGCTCCCCATCCAACCTGATGGAGCTTGAGAGGTACTGCAAAGAAGAATGGGAGAAATTGCCCCAAAATAGGTGTGCCAAGCTTGTAGCATCATACTCCAAACGACTTGAGGCTGTAATTGGTGCTAAAGGGGCTCCAACAAAGTATTGAGCAAAGGCTGGGAGTACTTATGTACATGGGTTTTTTTTTTCGTTTTTTTATTTTTAATAAATTGCAAAGATGTCAAAACAAACTTCTTTCACATTATGGGGTATTGTTTGTAGAATGTTGAAAAAAAATGAATTTAATCCATTTTGGAATAAGGCTGTAACATCACAAAGCGTGGCAAAAGTTAGGCGCTGGGAAAACTTTCTGGATGCTCTGTAATATTATATGTGCATTTACCATATTTTATGCGTGTTATTTACCTGTAAAAGCTCCAAGACTGTATCTGGGTACCGCCATCTTGGATATGATGTCAACAGCTCCAGCTCTACAGGTGACTCGCTTTCACTTCCACAATCCTCCCCAGTTTGTTCCGCCCTCTGCCATCCCGTAGCCTCCTGGGATGCTCCAGGAGGCTGCAGGACTACTCATACAGCACCGCTCCCTTAGTGGGGAGCCTACTGTGGTCCATCAAGAAGCCACAACCCATATCCAAGATGGCAGCACTAGGGACCAACAATGGAAGAACCAGCTGTGGGAAGACAGAGCTGGACCCCAGGCACTGGAAAGCAACTGATTTTTTAACCACTTGCCCTCCAGAGGATTCCCCCCTCCCCCCCTTCCTGCCCAGGCCATTTTTTGCAATAGGGCGCTGCGTTACTTTAACTGACAATTGAGTGGTCGTGCAACGCTGCACCCAAATGAAATTTATGTCCCTTTTTTTCCCACAAATACAGCTTTCTTTCTGTGGAATTTGATCACCTGTGAGCTTTTAATTTTTTGCTCTATTAACAAAAAAATAAACTCGACAATTTTGAAAAAAAAACAAGTATATTTTTGACTTTTTGATATAAAAAATAATTTTTACAAAATCACATTTCGTCAGAAATTTAAGCCAAAATGTATTCTGCCCCATGTCTTTGCCAAAAAAAAATCCCAAAACGTGTAAATTCATTGGGTTACGTGAAAGTTATAGCGTATATATACTGGAATTTTTATTTTAATTTTTTTTACCAGTAATGGCGGCGATCAGCTGCTTATAGCAGGACTGCGGCGGGCATTCTGACACTGGGTGGGAACTTCCTGCCACTGACATACCCAGCGACACTAATACAGTGATCAGTGCTAATAAAAAGCACTGACAATGTACTAATGGCACTGGGCAGGAAGGGGTTAACATCTGGGGTGATCAAAGGGTTAACTGTGTGCTGTGTGTTTCATTTAGGAAACATGCTGCTGTGTATTTCTCTGCTGTGCACACAGGTCTCTTCCCTGTCAGTGTTGCTCAGCGATCGCCGCATGCCGGCGGAGAATCTCCATCTGCGACTCGGTGACTGACATCCGTAGCCGCCAATGGCGCGCGCCCCCTACCCGTAAATGCAAATCACGTATATATACATGAGTTTGCGCAGCTCTGCCGCCCTGTAGCAGTATTTCTGCTATAGAGAGGCAGGCAACTGGTTAAAGTCAGCAACTGCAATATTTATAGCTGCTGACTTAAACTGA
Source organism: Staurois parvus (assembly GCF_062004578.1). Lineage (NCBI taxonomy): Eukaryota > Metazoa > Chordata > Amphibia > Anura > Ranidae > Staurois > Staurois parvus. The sequence continues at coordinate 13,303 of NW_028318592.1, forward strand.
AAAACAAAAAATCAAAAAACAAAAACGTTTGCAGATTTGCAAAAACAGATTGCCTCTCTTCTAATCGGTATCTACTCCAAGCATCAGGAGCTGTGGAAGTTCGCTTTTGCCATCTGCTGGCCAAATGTGGAATAACAACAAAAGCTAAACCTGTTAGGGCTCATGTACACTGCAGCTGATAAACTGACCTTCAGGAGCTGTTCAGCATTTTTTTCAGCAGCCCCTGAACTCACCCTAATGTTTTCCTATGTGTCCATATACACATCTTCATTTACAGTCGTTTACAGGCAGTTGAGTCTACAGTCATTTTTTTGAACGCAACAAACTTGCGCTCAGACGTTAATTTTATCAGTGTTTCAAACGCAAACCGCTTGTAAACGTGTCTAAATGTGGAAATTGCGTTTATAAGCGTTTGCGTTTGAAATGTTTTTTAACTCTTCCAGTTCCCGATGCTGTCCAGAGCCTTTTTTCCTCATGAAAAATGCATGGAAAGAGTTTTCAAGGTGCTCAGATGGACCAAACACTGAACACAGGATGTTCCTACCAAGCTTGTCGCACATTATAATGACCAATTCACACCTCAAACCTCTCCCACCCTTGGAAACAAAAGATATGTTAATGCCCATTCACACCTCAGACCTCTCCCACCCTTGGAAACAAAAGATATGTTAATGACCATTCACACCTCAAATTCCTCATGAAGACCCCCTGCCAGGTGGCCTTAATGACTCCCTCCAACAGACACCTCTCCCACCCTTGGAAACAAAAGAAATGTTAATGAGCAACTCACACCTAAGCTAATCTCAACACATCCTGCTGTCTCTGCTTCTACTCTCTGTATTTCTCTGAAACAGTCTGAAATAGTTAATAATTTACTACTTTTCAGTGCATTCTGGGCATTTGGGAGGTTCTCCTGTGCTTATCTTTAAAAAACGCTTCTAAACGCAAACGCGTATAAAGGCACATAAACGCGTTATGCACGCTGTCACAGCGTGAGGAAAGTACTGTCGATAACCAGCAATTGTCAGAGGACGGATCGGCACTGATCATCAGGGCACTGATCATCAGTGCCCTTTCGATCAGTGCCCAGCAGTGCCACCCACCAGTGCAGCCCACCTGTGCCCAGCAGTGCTGCCCACAAGTGCCCAGTAGTGCCACTCACCTGTGCCCAGCAGTGCCACCCACCTGTGCCCAACAGCGCCTAGTAGTGCCACCCTCCGGTACCCAGCAGTACCACCCACCAGTGCCGACCACCTGTGCCCAGCAGTGCTGCCCACAAGTGCCCAGTAGTGCCACCCACCCATGCCTAGCAGTGCCACCCACCTGTGCCCATCAGTACCTAGTAGTACCACCCTCCTGTGCCCAGCAGTGCCGCCCACAAGTGCCCAGTAGTGCCACCCACCCATGCCTAGCAGTGCCACCCACCTGTGCCCAACAGTACCTAGTAGTACCACCCTCCTGTGCCCAGCAGTGCCGCCCACAAGTGCCCAGTAGTGCCACCCACCCATGCCTAGCAGTGCCACCCACCTGTTCCCAACAGCGCCTAGTAGTGCCACCCTCCTGTGTCCAGCAGTGCCACCCACCAGTGCCGCCCACCTGTGACCAGTAGTGCCACCCACCTGTGCCTAGCAGTGCCACCCACCTGTGCCCATCAGTGCCTAGTAGTGCCACCCTCCTGTGCCCAGCAGTGCCACCCATCAGTGCTGCCCAGCAGTGCCGCCAGTCAGTGCCCAGCAGGGCTGCCCATCAGTGCTGCCTGTCAGTGCCCATCATTGTTGCATATCAGTGCAGCATCATCAGTGCCGCCTATCAGTGCCACCTATCAGTGCTGCCTATCAGTACCCATCAGTGCAGTACAGCCTATCTGTGCCACCTCATCAGTGCCGCCTATCAGTGCCCATCAGTGCTGCCTATCAGTGCCCATCAGTGTTGCCTATCAGTGCAGCCTCATGAACGCACATCAGTGAAGGAGAAAAATTACCTGTTTGCAAAATTTTATAATAGAAACGAAAAAATTATTTTTTTTTAAATCAGCGGTGATTAAATACCACCAAAGAAAGCTCTATTTGTGTTAAAAAAAATGATAAAAATGTCATATGGGTACAGTGTTGCATGACCGCGCAATTGTCATTCAAAGTGTGACAGCGCTGAAAGCTGAAAATTGGCCTGGGCAGGAAGGGGGTATAAGTGCCCGGTAGGCAAGTGGTTAAAGTTTACTGAGCCCTGATGAAGGGAGAGTGTTTTTTGACCTGAAATGTGTTGGATGTAGTATGTGATCATATCAGTAAACACATAAGCAATATGGACTCCTTCACCATTTGGTCTGGTGCTCCTGTTGCACAATATGTGTGATGCTTTGAACCTTCTGGGCTCCCATCGGAGGGGAGCGTTGTTTTTGTGAGTTTCCTTTCAAGAGCAAGCCGGTTCATTGATTACATTTGATTTCTTCATTCTTCTGAAACCTCAGCACCTCTGATAAAAAAAAGAGCTATAAACTGTATACATTTTAAAACCACTCCCATATATTGGTCATAAACTATTTTACCATCAATCCAAAGCAGGGGTGGACTGACCCATTTGGAAACTTGGGCACTGCCCGAGGGCCCGGGGTCAGTAGGGGGCCCCATGAGATGCCCCTGGTACCTTTTTCATAGGCCTTTTTGAGTTTGGGCAAGGACATAGGGGCCCCATTATCCGCTATTACCCGGGGCCCCATGAGTTGTCAGTCCGCCCCTGATCCAAAGCCAAGTTTTGTCTTGGGTATGCCCCCTGCTGTAGAAGAACAACACTTCACTGGCCATCTAATAACAAAGCTCAGCAGCTCAGTAAGTAAATCCAGAACTGAAGATTCTCGGAGAAGTCTCAAGACTCTCTGACGTTTATAGCTGAACACTAGTCAGATTTAAAAGACACAAATTATTGCAGCCTTGTACATGACCAGAGGACTAAAGATGGCTTGTAAGTCCCACTAAACCAATACCTACCCCCCATCCTTAACCTAAGTAACCACACTGACAACAAATGGAGTTAATGGCCCAAAACCGGCCTTTTATTACAACCATCAATAATTAACATTTTAAATAACAGAAACACAGTATAAACATACGTTCCTGCAAGATCCCAATAGGCATCAAGAAAAACGAATATCTGCGTTCTGCTTAACTAGGCCTCCAGCAGCAACATCACCGACTCGGAGACACCACCGCAGATACCCCACCAGCACAACTCAAAGCCATACCTGGGACGGGTTCCTACAAAGTGCCTTTTCTTGTGCCCACCTTAACCAACGAGGACCTTGCACCCCGCCAAACGTCCCCCAGCACCAATATGGCACAACCATCACCCAGACAGACCATAAAACAACGGGCAGGCAGGCGGGTGGGAGGGAAGTTTGCCCTGTGAAAATCTCTCCAGACTGAAAACCCACCTGCCACACCCTGTAAGACCACCCCTCGTAGCTCCCCCCACTCCTTCCTTAACTATCTTGACTCCCCCTTATGCTAATAGGACTCTGCCTATCCCAACCCCCTTTAACCCCTGTCGGCCCTTCGTTCAGGTCTTCTTTTTTCTTACTCCGGGCCTTTCTTTAAATGAGCAGTGCAAATACCTGATTGTGACCTGGTATCGGCCTTTTGCAGTTCTTGTACAGCAGGGCTGGAATGGGAAAAGCTAAAGCAGTAGAAGGAGCCAATCAGTTAATTTGCTGACAAAAACCATGACAATAGGAGGAGACAGCAGAGTGACAGATAGATGAGCTTCTTCTCCTTTCACTGTCCAGCCATAAGCTGGGGGCTCGTCCGGGATGACCTGGGCTCAGAATAAATGAGACCAGAGACATCTAGTGGCATAAAAAAAGTACTTCAGGGGAAATCTCTGAATTGAAGGTGAATATTGTAGCAAAAGCTGTTTTTTTTTTATTTAATCTTTTATTGGGCTTTTCATTTTTATCTTTTTATTGTTGGCTAAAGTTTTGCTTTAAGTAACACACAGCTATATACCTTTCCTCTGGAGGGTCTCAATTTCTGGCCTGTATGGCCCAGGGTTTTCTATGCTTATTTGACATACAGTGTTGGCTTTTTGTTGAAATAATCACATTTATGTATTTCAGGTAGTTGTGCTCAAAAGTTTACATCCCCTGGCAGAAATTGTGACATTTTGGCATTGATATTGATATATGATTGATCATGCCAACAATGCTCTTTTATTGAAGGATGATGATCATATGAAGCCATTTCTAATCAAATAGTTGTTTGGCTCCTTTTTAAATCATAATGATAATAGAAATCACCCAAATGGCCCGGATCAGAAGTCTCCGCCCCCTGGAATGTTTGGCCTTGGTACAGACACACAAGGTGAAACACACATCTGTGGCTTTTTAAATTACAATTAGTGTCAGTGTATAAATAGTCAATGAGTTTGTTAGCTCTTACATGGAAGCACTGACTAGGCTAGATACTGAGCTATGGGGATCAGAAAAGAACTGTCTAAAGTCCTGCGTAACAAGGTAATGGAACTTTATAGAGATGGAAAAGGACATAAAAAGACATTTTTGAGCACAACTGTATATATCACCATCAATTTACATATATATATTGTACATTTACATCAGTCCCTAACTCTCAATGAGTGTACAATCTAAGGTCCCTAATTAACATTCATACATATACTTGGACAGGAGCCAATTAACCTACCAGCATGTCTTTGGAGTGTTGGAGGAAACCCATGCAGGCACAGGGAGAACATGCAAACTCCAGGCAGGTGGTGCCATGGCTGGGATTTGAACCAACGACCTTAGTACTGCCAGGTGGAAGTGCTAACCACTTAGCCACTGTGCTGCCCATGACATTCTTTGGAATAGAAGGTGTGTGCTTGGTATGTAGGCATGTTGACATTCACTCAGTGTACATGTATGGCCCTAGTTGGGACACTGTACACAGACCAAGCAAGGTTTAGTCATCCTCTCTTTGGATCCAAATAGGAATTGCAAGACAAAGGGCTGCTGTCAGCATGGGATTAGCAAAGCGAGATTATTTATGAAACTCCATAAAGTTCTGTTCAGGGAGCCAAGATGTGAATGTGCGCAAAATGTCACAGCTGGATCCCAGGAGGGCTGATTCTCTGCCAATGAAACTTTTATAACACAGCACATCCCCATCCATGTACAGCGCCAGGGTGGCCTGCAGAGAAAAATCCCACTAGTAATCCTTTTATAACCCTTTATCGTCCCAGCCCACATCCTCTGCATTTTACTGAACACTGGGAGTTCCATGACAGAAGTGTAGCTTCATTCCCGTGATACAGGAGGGCTTGTGAGTCCCAAGTCACAAAGATGCCCTGATAAAGAGAACCTGCCACCAAACTATTCATTTCAACATCAATCTTCCGATATGATTATATAGTATGTATTAAATGTATTTTATTTATGTTATTTACCTGGAAAGCTTGCCTTGTGTAGACATCCAAAAGCGCTGCTATCTTGAAGGTGATGTCAGCAGCCCCAGCAGATTCAGAGTTGTCACTCAAGGGACACTCTATAGCAGGAGTCAGCAACCTTTTCCACATTAGTGCCATTTTCACAAGCAACAGACAACAAGCATGCCAGAGAACCATAGTGTGAGGTAGTCATATAGGTTGTTTTGTACTGCTAATGGCCAACCTTCAGACTTCAGATCAGCCCCAATTCTGCACCTTTAGACTTCAGATCAGCCCCAATTCCTGCACCTTCAGGCCTCAGATCAGCCCCAATTCCTGCACCTTCAGGTCTCAGATCAGCCCCAATTCCTGCACCTTCAGACCTCAGATCAGCCCCAGTTCCTGCACCTTCAGACCTCAGATCAGCCCCAATTCCTGCACCTTCAGGTCTCAGATCAGCCCCAATGCATGCATCTTTAGACCTCAGATCAGCTCTAATTCCTATACCTTCAGACTTCAGATCAGCCCCAGTTCCTGCACCTTCAGACTTCAGATCAGCCCCAATTCCTGCACCTTCAGACTTCAGATCAGCCCCAATTCCTGTACCTTCAGACCTCAGATCAGCCCCAATTCCTGCACCTTCAGGCCTCAGATCAGTCCCAATTCCTACACCTTCAGACTTCAGATCAGCCCCAATGCATGCATCTTTAGACCTCAGATCAGCTCTAATTCCTATACCTTCAGACTTCAGATCAGCCCCAATTCCTGCACCTTCAGGCCTCAAATCAGCACCAATTCCTGCACCTTCAGACCTCAGATCAGCTCCAATGCATGCTTCTTTAGACCTCAGATCTGCTCCAATTCCTACACCTTCAGACCTCAGATCAGCCCCAATTCCTGCACCTTCAGTCCTCAGATCTGTACCAATCCATTCACCTTTAGACTTCAGATCACCCTAATTCATGTACCTTCAGATGTCAGATCCCCTCAATTTCTATACCTTCAGACCTTACATCACCCCAGTACCTACACTTTAACAGTTCAGATCAACTCCAATTTCTGCCCCTTCAGACCTCAGATCAACCCAAGTGCATGTATTTTTTTTAGACCCCAGATTAGCCCCCATACATTCATCTTTAGAACTCACATCAGCCGCACTGCATTCACCTTCAGACCTCCAGTCAGCCCCAATTCCTGCACCTTCAGACCTCAGATCAGCTCTAGTTCCTGTACCTTCAGAACTCAGATCAGCCCCAATGCATGCATCTTTAAAATACAGATCAGCCCGAATTCCTGAACATTCAGACCAGGGGCAGACTGACAACTCATGGGGCCCCTGGGCAATAGGGATCATGGGGCCCCTGTGTCCTTGCCCAAACTCAAAAAAGCCTATGAAAAAGGTACCAGGGGCATCTCATGGGGCCCTCTACTGACCCCGGGCCCTCGGGCAGTGCCCGAGTTTTCAGATCAGCCCCAATGCATGCATCTTTAAAATACAGATCAGCCCCAATTCCTGAACATTCAGACCAGGGGCGGACTGACAACTCATGGGGCCCCCGGGCAATAGGGGATCATGGGGCCCCTGTGTCCTTGCCCAAACTCAAAAAAGCCTATGAAAAAGGTACCAGGGGCATCTCATGGGGCCCTCTACTGACCCCGGGCCCTCGGGCAGTGCCCGAGTTTCCAAATGGTCAGTCCGCCCCTGATTCAGACCTCAGGTTAGTCCCAATTCCTGAACTTTCAGAATTCAGATCAGCCCCAATTCCTGCACCTTCAGACCTCAGATCAGCCCCGGTGCATGCAGTTGTAGACCTCAAATCAGCCCCAATGCATTCACCTTTAGACTTCAGATCACCCCAATTTCTGTGCTTTCACACCTCAGCTTAACTCCAATTCTCGCCCCTTCAGACTTCAGGGGTGGAAGCAACAAACCTTCACTGGGGCTTGAAACTGTTATCAGTGAACATGTGCCAGACAAACCTATCATATCTGCATGTAGTTCATCATGTGTGCTCCAAAATTAGCCATGGCATTATAGGCGTAGTTGGGGCACATGAAGAGGGATTGTGTTGACTCCGAAATGTATTGGCTGTTCGATGAGATCATACTATAAATCGGTAAATCAATTCTGACTCTTTCACCATTTGGTCTGGTGCTCCAGATGTGTTCTTATGCTTTGAGTCACACTCTGGGTACCCATCAAAAGGGAGCCTTACACCACGTGAGCAGCCACACCAGAACCAGTTAAATAATCATGTTTTCTCAGTTTTGTTGAATTAATAAATTGTCGAAGCCCCAGAGCCTCCTAAATACGTTTTTAGGCTATTATTTCTGTCTTCAGTCCCATTGGGGAGATTTGCTCCACATTTTCTGTCCCTGTGACACCTGTAAATGGGGATGTGGGCAACACCAGAACTCTTGTGTGTATATTTTTGTGATTTTTGTCTCCGGGTCAGGACTGCTGTTAAATCCCAGGGGGCCCATACAGCCAACGTGACAGGGCCCGCCTCCCCTCAAAAAATACAGTTCATTATGTTTCAGTTACGAATGAACACAGTAAGTGATCAGTAACGATATCTCATTGTGTTCATTCAGGAAAGGAAGGGGCTGGTAAATGTGGCATATTTACCGTACTCTTCTCTCTCTTTCCATCCTAAAGGATCTTATTGTGTGCTTGCAGCTGCTGATGAGAAGGAGGGGAGGGAAGCCAGCAGCACTGCAGGGGTGGGGGGCACACAGGGAGGCCTGGGCAGCAGGGGGAAACATATGGTGCATAGGGAGGGTGATGAGGGGGTTGTTTAATTACTGGAACCAATCCCCCCGTATGGTTCTCTTTGCAGCAGCTGAAAGTCAACGGGAGGTAGAGGAGAAGAATCCAGCTTTCAGCTGCTGCAGAGAAAGCCATACGGGGGTTCAGTTTCAGTAATCCCCCCCCAGGGGCGGACTGACCATTTGGAAACTCGGGCACTGCCCGAGGGCCCGGGGTCAGTAGGGGGCCCCATGAGATGCCCCTGGTACCTTTTTCATAGGCTTTTTTGAGTTTGTGCAAGGACACAGGGGCCCCATAATCCCCTATTGCCCGGGGGCCCCATGAGTTGTCAGTCCGTCCCTACCCCCCCATCGTGCCGATCACCCTCCCTGCCCACATGCAATTCATCCAGCTGCCTGGACCCCCCCTGCTGGCTTGGGCCCATACAGGGGGACTGGTGGTACCCCCTTATCCACAGCCCTGGTCCTGGTTGAAGAGATTTCCCAACTTCTTCCCAATATGGATACATACAGAAATAAAAACCGGACAGAGGCCCCAACCCCATCCTGTTTTATCCAAAATTAATTGATACAGTTTGTTGTTAAAGCCAAACTCTGGGCACAAAAACGTTCATTGAAAAGATTAGTTCACCTTTAATGGCTATTTTGCAAAAAAAAACAAAAAACTAAAAAAATCATGCTATCCAACATCCCCAGCACATTACATTCTACTCCTCTGCTGTCCAAATATTTGCTGCTGTCCCCCCTATGCACAGGGAACACGTGCACAGCCTGTCCAAAAGCAAACTCCTTAGTAGTTGACTCCCTCCATCCTGGCATTGCAGGATATTAGCAGTGAGCCCCTAGTGGTCACTCTGGCACATTCAAACAGCAGCGGCTGAGTTTAGATGCTGAGATCACACTGCGCATGCGCGGTGTTGGAATGAGTTAGAGCAGCCGCAGGGGGAGCACTGCTAATATCTAACTCATTCTGCCTTAAAGCAGAAATCACCTGCTTATTCCAAAATATCCGTTAAAGGTGAATTAACCCTTTAAATATATTCCTCAATAGTCACAAAGAATATACAGTGGGGCAAAAAAGAATTTAGTCAGCCACCAATTGTGCAAGTTCTCCCACTTAAAAGATGAGAGAGGCCTGTAATTGGCATCATAGGTAGACCTCAACTATGAGAGACAAAATGAAAAAATGATGGTAGCCTTTGTTACGTTGGTCCCAGCTCTCTGCAGGTCATTCACTAGGTCCCCTCGTGTGGTCCTGGGATTTTTGCTCACCGTTCTTGTGATCATTTTGACCCCACGGGGTGAGATCGTGCGTGGAGCCCCAGATCGAGGGAGATTATCAGTGGTCTTGTATGTCTTCCATTTTCTAATTATTGCTCCCACAGTTGATTTGTTCACACCAAGCTGCTTGCCTATTGCAGATTCAGTCTTCCCAGCCTGGTGCAGGTCTACAATTTTGTTTCTGGTGTCCTTCGACAGCTCTTTGGTCTTCACCATAGTGGAGTTTGGAGTGTGACTGTTTGAGGTTGTGGACGGGTGTCTTTTATACTGATAACAAGTTCAAACAGGTGCCATTGATTTTTTTTCTCATTACAGGCCTCTCCCACTTAAGAAGATGAGAGAGGCCTGTAATTGGCATCATAGGTAGACCTCAACTATGAGAGACAAAATGAGAAAAAAAATCCAGACAATCACATTGGCTGATTTGGAAATAATTTTTTTGCAAATTATGGTGGAAAATAAGTATTTGGTCACCTACAAACAAGCAAGATTTTTGGCTCTCACAGACCTGTACCTTCTTCTTTAAGAGGCTCCTCTGTCCTGCACTCATTACCTGTATCAATGGCACCTGTTTGAAATTGTTATCAGTATAAAAGACACCCGTCCACAACCTCAAACAGTCACACTCCAAACTCCACTATGGTGAAGACCAAAGAGCTGTCGAAGGACACCAGAAACAAAATTGTAGACCTGCACCAGGCTGGGAAGACTGAATCTGCAATAGGCAAGCAGCTTGGTGTGAACAAATCAACTGTGGGAGCAATAATTAGAAAATGGAAGACATACAAGACCACTGATAATCTCCCTCGATCTGGGGCTCCACGCAAGATCTCACCCTGTGGGGTCAAAATGATCACAAGAACGGTGAGCAAAAATCCCAGGACCACACGGGGGGACCTAGTGAATGACCTGCAGAGAGCTGGGACCAACGTAACAAAGGCTACCATCATTTTTTCATTTTGTCTCTCATAGTTGAGGTCTACCTATGATGCCAATTACAGGCCTCTCTCATCTTTTTAAGTGGGAGAACTTGCACAATTGGTGGCTGACTAAATACTTTTTTGCCCCACTGTACATCTCCTTTGTTTTCCTTTAATGCCTTGTCATACTTAGTTATTACCTTGTAAAAGTAGCAGTGACATCATTATTGTGCTGTACATAGCCTGAGCAGATTGCAGAGCTGTGGGAGGGGGTCCAGCAGCTCCACCTCCTACAGGCTACCTGCAGAAAACTACAGGAGGGGGCGGAGGCAAGACCAGTCACCCTGCACAAGGAGAGAGAGTAGCAGTGACTGGTCTTTATTACAGAGGTAACACCTTACAGTGGAGTGTTGCACAGATCTGGAAGAAATACACAAAGCACGCCAAGATTCAAGAAGAATACATAGAACGCTTGTATTTTATAGACAATATTTGTTTATCCCGGAGTTCAGCTTTTATTGCATTTTTATACAGACACAAGGGATTCATAGAATTCCCCCATTATGCAATTTAACCAGTAAACATCTGTTTGTGGGTTGCAGGAATGAGGTCCTCCTCCCGACAGAGACCCCACATAATTTCAGTGGCTGGGGAATACCAGGACATCCTGATCCCCTACCCTACACCACTGATGTCACATGGGGGGGCCGCAAGAAGACCCCCCCCCCTCTACAGGCTGTGTCCTTTAGCAATGATTGTGTGATTATCTCATGCATTATGGTGACTGGAGTGACCCATATTGTCCTAATTAGACAGAAATGTGCAATATGCAAGAACATATGGCAACCGATCAGAATCCAGCTTTTGGTGATCTGTCTGCCTCAGACTGAGATAGGTTACTATGAGCTGTTGCATTTCCTACATCTTCATCATTTCTGGTGTCTTTTTAAAGGTACACTCCAGCCCCAGCTGGGATTTCAATGGACTGTAATTGGCCGCACTAAGACACTATCTCTGATTACTTGGATGCAGTAGCAGGTAGATGTGGTTGCAGCATTAGCAGCTTTGGCTGGACATCTACACCATGGTAGACTTCAGCCTGTCCCCCCAACTTCACAGATTACTCAGAATGTGCCAATGGGAAAGACCTCTACAACTGGCCTAACCTTATTAACCACTTGACCTCCAGAGGATTTACCCCCCTTAATGACCACGCCTCTTTTTGCTACTCGGCGCTGCACTAATTCAACTGATAATTGCGCGGTCATGCAATGCTGCACCCAAACAAAATTTACCTCCTTTTTTCAAACAAATAGAGCTTTCTTTCGGTGGTATTTGATCACCAGTGCGCTTTTTATTTTTCACGCTATAAACAAAAAAAGGCCAAAAATTTTTAAGAAAAACAATATTTTTTACTTTCAGCTATAAAAAAATATATAGTAAACTCAAAGTTGGTTATAAATTTAGGCCAAAATGTATTCTGCTCCATGTTTTTGGTAAAAAAATCCCAATAAGTGTATATTGATTGCTTTGTGTGGAAGTTATAGCGTCTACAAACTATGGGATAGATACTGCAATTTACGTCATTTTTCTGCTATACAGCGCTGCGCTAGTTTAACGGACAATTGCGCGGTCATGCAATACGGTACATAAATGAAATTTACATCCTTTTTTTCCCCACAAATTGAGCTTTCTTTCGGTGGTATTTGATCGCCTGTGCGGTTTTTATTTTTTGTGTTATAAAAAAAAAGGCTGACAATTTTGAGGAAAAAAAACAATATTTTGGACTTTTTGCTATAAAACATGTCCAGTAAAAAAAAAATTAAAAATCAAATTTAGTCATAAATTTCTGCCAAAATGCATTCTGCGACATGTCTTTGCTAAAAAAAACCCAATACGTGTAAATTAATTGGTTTACGTGAAAGTTATAGCGTTTACAAATGGCGGGAAAGATACTGGGATCAGCAACTTATGGCGGCGATCAGGGACTTATGGCGACGATCAGCGACTTACGGCGGGACTGCGGCGGACATTCTGACACTGAGGGGGTACTGACTTGGGGTCACTGACATCCCCAGTGACACCAATACAGTGATCAGTGCAAAAAAAAATACTGACACTGTACTAATGGCACTGGGGAGGAAGGGGTTAAGTTTATTTTTCAGGGAAGGGTTATCTGTGTGAGGGGGAGTGTTTTACTAGGGGGCGGGGGTGTGTACTGCAGGGGACAGGGCTGATCGGGAGAGTGAAACTCTTCTGTACCAATCACCATGTCCTGGAGCTGTCAGGGAAGTGACAGAAAGCACAGCTACTTCAGCTGTGCTGTCTGTCACTGATTGCCGCCGATCGCCGGGAGATAGCTGGTAAGGACCGGCTGTGACCCGGCGACTGACAGCTGTGATCTGTGGGACAGGTAGGGCGGAGGCGCGCCTCGCGCGCGCCCCCTACCTGTTTACAAAACACACATTTTAAAACTTGGTTTTGCCTGCCCGTGCCGCCCTGCCGCCGTATTTCTACAGGGGCAGGGCGGCAAGTGGTTAAGACCAGGGCCCCATAAATTCTGCCAAAAGTTTATACTCACACATGAAAACAATGGCAATGGCAAATATGTATTGAAAACTGTGGATAGAGCTGGGTGTCACTATGGGGTTCTATATGGGGTAAGGGACTCTGTGGCAAACTTGGTGGCCTTTTAAGTGCAGCACTACCCCCTTAGAAGTTAGACAAACAGTCTCTTCTTAAGGAAATCTCCAAGACTCCTGTTGTACCACCTCAGACCCCAGATGAATCCTCCTTTTCACCCAGCTGGTTGAGGGAATCCCTGAGCAAGGGGACCCAGAGACTGCCACTATAGTAAAGCAGCCCCAGATAAGGAGCTAATTGGGTTCTCCACCTGACTGTCCTCTCCCCTTATCTGGCCCAGGGGGTGTAGGACTACTCACTTAGCCCTCTCCTGTGAGCTTGTTGGGTTGGTGGCTGCCTTCAGACCTTATGCTGGGCTGGCCTTTTCCCCCTGCACAGGTAGTCCTCTCTCAGGGGGCAGTGAGGATGAGAGCTCCCCCTTTCCAGCACGTGCCTGTAGGTAGGCCCCTCTCCAGGCTCTACACTTCAGTCTTCTCACTCCATCTTCCACCTGACACTGACCACCTCCTGGTCAGGCTCTCTCATACTTAAGGGCTGTCCTTACCCCATGCCAAGCCTCCTGCTTGAGGATTGGTCAAGATGTCTTAAGTATTGAGATTAGTCCCTCCTCATCCCCACCCACTGCCTTTTAGAAACTTCTCAATCTTCTAGAGCAGGGGGAGGTATGAGGAAATTGACCTGCAGAGCCTACCCAGGCTGACTCATCCCAGGCTCTAACTACAAAACCTAGCTATCTCCCCCTGGCTATCTAGAGGGGCGCTACATAAGTAATTTGATTTCTGGAGGGGGCTAAGGAAAACTGTGGGGTCTGGAGGGCAGAGGCTGGGGAAGAGAGGGACACTGTGGGAGGTTGGGGGGGGGGGGGCTACTGTTGGAGATTTGGAGCACTATGGAGGATGGGAGACTCTGCAGTAGACTAGGGGCACTGTGGGAGGCTAGGGGGCAGTGTGGGACAGTGTTGAAGATTGGGGACACTGTGGAGGGCTGGAGGCTCTGTAGTAGGCTGGGGGCACTGTGGGAGGAAGGGGGGGGGGAATGTGGGACACGGTTGGAGATTGGGGTCACTATGGGGGCTAGAGGCTCTGTAGTAGGCTGGGGGCACTGTGGGAGGTTGGAGAGCAGTGTGGGACACTATTGGAGATTGGGGGCACTATGGGGACTGGAGGCTCTGTAGTAGGCTGGGGGTACTGTGGGAGGTTGGAGAGCAGTGTGGGACAGTGTTTGAGATTGGGGGCACTATGGGGGGGCTGGAGGCTCTGTAGTAGGCTAGGGGCACTGTTGGAGGCTGGGGAGCAGTGCGGGACACTGTTGGAGATTGGGAGCACTCTGGGGGCTGGAGGCTCTGTAGTAGGCTGGGGGCACGGCGGGAGGTTGGAGAGCATTGTGGGACACTGTTGGAGATTGGGGGCACTATGGGGGGCTGGAGGCTCTGTAGTAGGCTGGGGGCACTGTTGGAGGCTGGGGGGCAGTGTGGGACACTGTTGGAGATTGGGAGCACTGTGGGGGGGCTGGAGGCTCTGTAGTAGGCTGGGGGCACTGTGGGAGGTTGGAGAGCACTATGGAGAGCTGACGGCCACTGAGGTAAACAATGGAGTGTTGGGTGGCATTATGGTTGCTGAGAGGCACTTTGGAAGTTTAGGAGTCCTGTAGCAGGATAGAGGTCTGGTAGGAGGGAGACCATGACCCACTACTAGTCTACAGTCCTGTGCTTGAGAACCACTGCTCTACAGCAAACAGTAATCCAAAATGCCCCCTGTGCCTGGTCTTGTGACATTACAGATCACATGACCAAGTGCAGATAATGGGCAACATGGGCAAGCAAAGCAGAGAGGGTGGGGGCGATCCAATATTTCCATTGGGGCCATGTATGCTGAGCTATGCTGTGCCATTTGTCTGCAAGATTCAGCTCCCTACATTTTAGACCAAGGTGTGCTAGTTGCTCATTTTAGTCACTTTGACAACCAAATAGCCTAAAACTGAAACTGGAAGATATACCTCCCAAGTGTCCCCAGGCTCCAGCTTCATTCTCTACATGCTGATCTATTGTGGCATTTTGCAGTCACTTCCTGACCACATGCACTCCATTGATGGCTACAAGGGTTTTCATAGGGCAGGTTTCCTGATGGTGCCCACAGTGGACCATGCTTGTGTAATGCACATTGGACGGCTGCTTATAGTCTTTATAGCACGAAGGTGTGACAGGGTGACAACGCAGGTGAGCAATTTAAAGACAGGGACAGAACGTTGTCACCATATAAGAGGAAGTGCCTACACAAGCACCTTCGTGGCAGGATCACCAGATATTTTAACGAAGGAACTACAGCTGTGTATTAATTCCATGCGCATATGACTTGCTTGTTCCTGCGGCATTGATACACAGTGGTACATGCATATCTGCTAGTAAATCAGGTCCTGAATTTATAGAAACAATATTAATTTCTATTTTTAAACCGAGTATTCGTCATCTGTATTGTCTAAGTTAATGCATCCCAGCTCCTTCTGGATCCTGTCGCTTGGGTGACATTAATCTTCGCTGTTTGTGACATGCTGGTTTGTGACTCTCTGGCAATGGATGGAGTCACCACGCCGTCTGGTGAAGGTTCTGTAGCCCCGCTTGAGACCATCAGGATTTTTTTTGGTCTCTGTTGTTCAAGGCCGCGGAGTTTTGCCGATGACTTATGAGAAGCTTTCAGCGCCAGGCCAAGAGCTGGCCCGGGGCTGCCAGGCCAGACGGTGCACATCTGAAGTCAATAGTGTGACACATTCAGCCAGGGGAGCAATCCTCTCTCATTCCCACAGCAAGAACAGAATAGAGCTGACATTAAACACAGACAAATATGACTGCTTCTAATGTTTCTGTAACTTAAAGTCGAATTCCAAGTTTGCCTGCACTTTAAATAGTTTGTGCGGGCCAAGCTGGCCCAAAGAGTGATTTCTATTAGAGAACAATAGGGCAGCTGGGTGCACTGTAATGGACTGTATCAGCATTAGGCTCTGTGTTCCGGCAGCAGTATGCGTGACTTCCAGAATTATAGAGAATCCTTGTACTGTCAACAATGAATACAAGGCTTCCCCTGATTGGCTGAGGTGGGTGGATGATGTCACAATTTATATATACAGCCACCCAGTTGCTCGCATGCACCCCCTGTATTGTCCCCCTCACCACCATGTTTCTTGGGCTCCGCTGTCCCATCTGCTGATCTGGGACATCATTCTAATGTTTCTGTAACTTAAAGTCGAATTCCAGGTTTGATTGCACTTTAAATAGTTTGTGCGGGCCAAGCTGGCCCAAAGAATGATTTCCATTAGAGAACAATAGGGCAGCTGGGTGCATTGTAATGGACTGTACCAGCATTAGACTCTGTGTAGCAGTATGCGTGACTTCCGGAATTATAGAGAATCCTTGTACTTTCAACAATGAAGACAAGGCTTCCTCTGATTGGCTGATGTGGGTGGATGATGTCACAATTTATATACAGTACACAGCCACCCAGTGGCTCCCATGCACCCTCTGTATTGCCACCCTCACCGCCATGTTTCTTAGGCTCCACTGTCCCATCTGCTGACCTGGGACATCATTCTAATGTTTCTGTAACTTAAAGTCGAATTCCAGGTTTGATTGCATGTTAAATAGTTTGTGCGGGCCAAGCTGGCCCAAAGAATGATTTCCATTAGAGAACAATAGGGCAGCTGGGTGCATTGTAATGGACTGTAGCAGCATTTGGCTCTGTGTTCCGGCAGCAGTATGCATGACTTCCGGAATTATAGAGAATCCTTGTATTTTCAACAATGGATACAAGGCTTCCTCTGATTGGCTGAGGTGGGTGGATGATGTCACAATTTATATATACAGCCACTCAGTGGCTCCCATGCACCCTCTGTAGTACCCCCCTCACCATCATGTTTCTTGGGCTCTGCTGTCCCATTTGCAGACCTGGGACCGGCATGGCGGGCGCCACTGGGTAGAGGACGGAAGCCAGTGAGTGTCTGTTCGGGATCTGCCCTACCTAGTAAGAATCCAGAAGCGTCATGTATTACATCCAGGGGCGGACTGACCATTTGGAAACTCGGGCACTGCCCAAGGGCCCGGGGTCAGTAGGGGGCCCCATGAGATGTCCCTGGTACCTTTTTCATATGCTTTTTTCAGTTTGGGGAAGGACACCGGGGCGCCATGATCCCCTATTGCCCGGGGGCCCCATGAGTTGTCAGTCCGCCCCTGGTCCAGATGCGTTCCCGATGTATTTCCACATGCTCGTTCCAGTGCGTTTTTTATGCATTCCAGATAATTTTTCCCTCTCTATTTTTCTTTAATTTAAATAGGGACATGTGCATTCCAGTGCGTTTTCGGTGCATTTTGTTGCATTCTGGTGCCCTTTTGATGCATTTTACAGCGTTCCAGTACAGTTCTATATAGAAAAAAATGCAACATGTTCTACATTTTTTTTCTGCCAGCGGAACGCATTGGAACTGCAAGCGCTGATGTAAACTATAACATTGACAACCATATAACCTACTTTCTGTGCGTTTTGGATGCAGAAAAAAAGCAAAGGAAACACATGGAGTGTGAACTGGCCCTCCATAAAAACTGTGCTCATACCACTACACTTAGTCTGGCGCCCTCTGCTGTTCCATTTTATTTTCTCAGAGGTCACTTCACTCTTAGTCCTCATGCACGCGGGACGTTTTTGCAGCGGCTGCTTTTGTTTTTTATTGTTTTTTTTCTACAGCCAGTAAACCCCCCAGCATGTTATCCTATGTGTCCATGCACACATAGACTGGAATCAATGTTTTTTGGCTGGAAAAAACCCCAGAACTAGTGAGTTTCTAGAGGAGTATTTTAGCTGTAAAAATGCTCTAACGCCAAAAAATGCGAACGTGGAAAAACGTAGCAAAATGTCGCTAAACGCTAATGCAAAAACGCTAAATTTTTTTTAAAAACTCACATTTTTAACATGACTTTACACAGCTAAAGTTACCAGCGTTATCAAAACGTCCCATGTACAACGCATCGCAAAACACAATGCAGAAACTGCGTTGTCACCCAGTGCGTTTTTTTTTAAAGGGTCAGGGACTTTTTTGAATGCAATAAGTTGCCTTTTTGTTTCTAGAGACTTCAATGGAAATGCTGCAGAAAAGCATGTATTGAGTTTTTGCCACATTTTTGATGCGTTTTGCTTTTTTTAATCTGCCTAGCAACAAAAAAAATAAAAAAATGCAAAAAATGCGAAACACATCAAATAGCCAAGTGCAAAAACGCAACGCAAAACACAATGCAGAAACAGCTCAAACTCAACCTACCTAGGTGTGAACCTAGACTAAATTAATCTGTAGATTTCTTGTTAACCCCGGAAAGTCCATGCAAATGAGTCCATAAAGTCTGTATCCTGCTCCACACAACATCGCAAAACGCATCAAAAACGCAAGTGCAAAAAAGCGTTGCGTTTTTGATGCGTTTCACATTTTTAATTAATTAATTTTTCTTGTTGCTAGGCAGATCAAAAAATGCACCAAAAATGGGGCAAAAACGCAATACATGCTTTTCTGCAGCATTTCCATTGAAGTCTATAAAAAAAAAAAAACGCAACTTTTTGCGTTCAAAAAAGTCCCTGTGCCCTTTCCAAAAAAACGCATCGGATGAAAACACGGAGATGTGAACGTGTCCCATAGGGATTCATGTGAAATGGACTGTACTGCGTTTATGGAAACCGCTGCGGTGTGAACCTGGGGTAAGGGCTTGTTTCTTTTCTCTGCGTTTCCCCCTTTTCCCTGCTCTCTGGTTGATGAATGGGAAGCTCCTGTCTTCTTCCGCCATTTGCTTGTTTTTGGTTTCAAGATAATCATGCAATTCCTTTGCTTTGCAGAAGGCTACCAACCCAAAAACCAGATTCCCCGTAATTAGACCACCATTATACCGCTGGATAATAACAACAATACAACATTGATGACACAAAAGAAAAAAAAATCAGCCTCTTACCAGAAACTTTGATCTCCAATCAAGAGATCAAACGAGCAGATAGTGTTCAGATCCCACTCTGACACCCTAGTTAGCTCTGTCAAGGAGATGAATAGGAGATGAATGGACAACTGCAGGTTCACTTGAAGGAATATAATAAAACTCCAGGATTCCATCACCTTTATCCCATTAAGGACCGCCCACCTGCAATGTTCAGCCTGTGCAGGCGAAGCGACATACTGGCCCGTCACTCCATGCCTCTGGGTTTAGGGTGCACGCCCCACCTCCGCTCCCCCCGCTATAAATGTACACAGCAGGAGTTTTTCAGTTCCAATGATTCATGCTGATCGGCTGTGTCCAATCACAGTTCAGAGCTCTGTGTTGACAATCAACACAGGGCTCTGTACAGAGAAAACAATCTCTGCTTTGCAGGGATGAGAAACTGAGAGATCATTAGTAAAAAGCAGCACACTGTACACATAGTAAACATTGTTAGGCACACTTGTAACCCCTTGATCGCCCTCGATGTTAACCCCTTCCCAACCAGCGTCATTAGTATAGTGACAGTGTATCATATTGAAGACAGAAAAAAGGGGGAAAAAACCTGCGTTACACCCCAGACAATACAATGTGTGAAAAAAATATATATTCTGAAACAATAGTGAAATAATTAGTGAACTGCTGCTACTTTTTCCCTGAACACCAGAAAATACAAAACATATAATAAATGAGTGCGCTGTACACTAAATAATCGTAAACAATAACCAATCAAATAATTGCTGCTACATGAAAAATGTGCATAAATTAATTGAAATTATATAAGTCCACATTCATATATTAAATAATTAAAAGTCAAAAAATACAATAACACAGTGCTGTGTGCTAAAGAAATCCCTCAACAGAAAGTGCATAGGTGTCCACAAATGCTTGACACAAAAGAAAAAAATCAGCCTCTTACCAGAAACTTTGATCTCCAATCAAGCGATCAAACGAGCAGATGGTGTTCAGATCCCACACTGACACTCTAGTTAGCCGTATCAAGGAGATGAATAGCAGATGAATGGACAACTGCAGGTTCACTTGAAGGAATCCATCACATCAGGCAGCTCCCACATCATGCAAGGAAAGGTTTATCCCGGGTTTACAAACATGCTGTGCGGTATATCGCATGTGATTCGCACAGGAACTGCGCCGCATTCCTTTGCAAATCACATGCGATTTGTGTGCGGTGCGATTGGAGCCATACATTTTGCACTGCACCAGAAAGGTGCAGGACCCTTTTTCGAGTCCGCACTATAATCGGATCACATGGGTATTCACACCTATGTGATCCGATTCTGCACATCGCACCGCGTTTTGCAGACCAATTTCAGGGTGTTGTTAACTTAACATAAACACCCGCAGCGGTTTGCATAAATGGGGTGCGATTTTGATGCGGTGTGGAATTCGCACTGAAAACATCAGTGTGCTAAAATGACCTGTTTGCTAAATTTTATAATAGAAACAAAGAAAAACTTTTTTTTTTCAAATTTATTTGCTCTTTTTTTGTTTATAGTGCAAAAAATAAAACACCCAGCGGTGATTAAATACCACCAAAAGAAAGCTCTATTTGTGTGAAAAAAAATTATAACAATTTCATATGAGTACAGTGTTGCATGACCGCGTAATTGTCATTCAAATTGCAACAGCGCTGAAAGTTGAAAATGGGCTTGGGCAGGAAGGGGGTATAAGCACCCGGTAGGCAAGGGGTTAAAGTAGCGCAGTGCTAAAATGACCTGGTCATGAAGGAGGGGTAAAACCATCCAGAGCTAAAGTGGGTAATAAAAACCTGACAGGGGTTCTAACCAGGGGCGGACTGACAACTCATGGGGCCCCCGGCAATAGGGGATCATGGGGCCCCTGTGTCCTTCCCAAACTCAAAAAAGCCTATGAAAAAGGTACCAGGGGCATCTCATGGGGCCCCCTACTGACCCCGGGCCCTCGGGCAGTGCCCGAGTTTCCAAATGGTCAGTCTGCCTCTGGGCTCTACACCCTTCCAGATTCAACCAAAACTATATAAAACAAAAGTGTTGGCATTACTCAAGAAGGAGATGTGAATCTGCCCTTATGAGAGTATAAAGAAGGCTGCACCCACTCCCACAATAACTCATTCATGAATGGGCAGACATTGGTCTTGCAGGAACCCGTCTTTAATCATTGGTATCTCTTTAAGGCTCAGCAAGAATGAATATGGGATTTAATAAGATGCAACAGCTGTGTGGTCATATAATCAGAAACACAATGATGTCTGTTTTCTGCAGACACAAAACCACAAAGGCCTAAATCAATATTGTGAGTTTGTTGGGTGGAACCTGCACTAACATGTGTGTTCAGGAACATGTGTGCCGACCCTTCCATCTGCCAGTTATGTACAATAATGTCTTCTGGAATTGTTGACTATTGATTTCACCACGCTAAACTGCTCCGCCCAAATGCGGACTCTCATCGGATACGAGCCAGTTGTGCAAAAAACATTATTGGGGGATATATACTGTGACGGGAGTCACTTTGGGTGGTGGGGCTAATGGACGTTGGAATGACTTCAGATGGGACAGTAATATTTATCAGCCATATGAAGACTATTCCTGGTTGTTGATTCTGAACTAGACCACCCCAAGAGTTGGTTGTGGCCAGCTCAGTGGATGGCTGCACAAAAGTCCTGGATTCTTTTTTGGATACATAGAATATAACTGGATATAACATTTATAGGTAAAGTTGATCCAGGGAATATCCAATTGCCTCTCGGGGGATCAGGAAGGAATTTTTTTACCTGCAGGAGCAAATTGGATCGTGCTTTGCTGGGTTTTTTTGCCTTCCTCTGGATCAACTGTGGGTATAGGATTATAACTTTTTTTTTTCTATGGTTGAACTGGATGGACTTTTGTCTTTTTTCAGCCAGACTAACTATGTAACTATGTAATTGAAAGAGCTGATTAAGCTGGCCCCTCCTCTACTCCAGTGTAGGAGCCGGACCGTCTGCTCTGTAGTGAGATCCTAATTCATCCAACCATTGACTAGGTGTGAATTCCCATTCACCTTTTGTTTAGGTCACCCAGCTAGCTAACCTAAAGAACTTTCTGTTTAGAGTGTTAAGTCAATTTCTGTATATAGCTGCGTTTGCATATGATCATGTGATCATTCTCAGTGTGTATTGTATAAAACGCCCATTTGAGTTTAAAATAAAGAGTTCCATGTTCAGACTGACTGGTGACGTCTAGTCTTGTATGGTCGTCTGTGGTGTCTGTTGTCGGTGTTCGGACGGGGAAGCAGTATTCTAATGGAAGTACTCAAGCACAGTTTGGGTCAGTTCCATTACATATACACTCACTGGTCTCTTTATTAGGTAAACCTGATCAATTGCCTGGTAGCAAAAATTGCTAATCAACCAATGGCATGGCAGCAACTCAGTGCATGTAGGCATCTAGACGTGGTGAAGACGACTTGCTGAAGTTGAAACTGAGCATCAGAATGCGTAAGAAAGGGGATTTAATTGACTTTGAACATGGCATGGATGTTGGGATTTTCATGCACAACCATCTCTTGGGTTTACAGAGAATGGTCCGAAAAGGAGAAAATAACCAGTGAGTGGCAGTTGTGTGGAGGAAAAGGCCTTGTTGATGTCAGAGGTCAGAGGATAATGGGCAGACTGGTTGGAGACTGGTTCGAGATCACAGAAAAGAAACTCAAATAACCACTCATTACAACCAAGGTTTGCAGAATCTCTGAATGCACAACACGTCCAAACTTGAAGCAGATGGGCTACAGCAGCAGAAGACCACATGGGTGCTAAGAACAAGAAACGGAGGCTAAAATTCGCACAGGCTCACCAAGATTGAACAATAGAAGATTCTGGTCAGTCTCTATTTCAGCTGCGACATTCAGATGGTAGGATCAGAATTTGGCATAAATAACATGGAAGCATGGATCCATCCTGCCTTGTATCAATGGTCCAGGCTGGTGGTGGTGGTGTCATGGTGTGGTGGATCCATCCTGCCTTGTATCAATGGTCCAGGCTGGTGGTGGTGGTGTCATGGTGTGGGGGAGATTTTCTTGGCACAGTTTGGACCCTTTAGTACCAATTGAGCATCATTTAAACACCACAGCCTACCTGAGTATTGTTGCTGACCATGTCCACCCCTTTATGACTCCAGTGTCCCCATCTTCTGATGGCTCCTTCCAGCAGGATAATGCACCATGTCACGAAACTCCAATCATCTCCAACTGGTTTCTTGAACATGACAATGAGGTCACTGTACTCCAATGGCCTCCACAGTCAGCAGATCTCCATCCAATAGTGCACCTTAGGGATTTAGTGGAACGGGAGATTCACATCTTGGATGTGCAGCTGACAAATCTGCAGCAACTGCGTGATGCTATCATGTCAATATGGACCGAAATCTCTAAGGAATGTCTCCAACACCTTGCTGAATCTATGCCATGAAGAATGATGGCAGTTCTGAAGACAAAAGGGGGTCCAACCCAGTACTAGAAAGGTGGACCTAATAAAGTGGCCGGTGAGTGTTTATTTACATATACCTGACGGTTAAAGAAAAATTCTAGATATCAATATTTTTTGCATAATTATATTGTTCCAGCTTGGACCAATGTGACCTTGCATAAACCAAAGCTTTGGAATCCCTCCAGAACAACCTTTATCAACCTTTTTACCCCAGAGTAACCCTTGAAATAATTTTCAGGTCTCAGGGAACCCCTGCTAAAATCAATGTTTTTTTTGGTCTAATACCCTTTTCCATTGGTGGTTAGTGGGAAGAATGTG
Organism: Staurois parvus; assembly: GCF_062004578.1. Taxonomy (NCBI): domain Eukaryota; kingdom Metazoa; phylum Chordata; class Amphibia; order Anura; family Ranidae; genus Staurois; species Staurois parvus. Next base: position 37,097 of record NW_028318592.1, read on the forward strand.
CTCCCCTTACCATGGTGGTCAGAATAAGACCATTCCTGAAAGCTAAAAAAGTTCATCTGTGTCATGATGGTTGCTTTGCCAAATGGCTTTGCACCTGGAGCTATAAAGACACCATCAGATGGGAGGTCAATCCATCACAGCTCACGGAACCCCTAGCAACCTCTGGAGGAACCCTGGTTGAGAACAGCTGCTCTGGCAGCTGGAAATTGCTGTAGTAGACACCGCTACTCCAATGATCTTCACTGACTTCCAGGTCCTTTGTTGAGCAGCACCCCAGGTGCTTACTGAACACAGGAGGTCAGATGATTGGCAGTGACATCCCGTTCTTCTCATCCAAATCAGAGAATGCTTCATTCACAAAGAAATTGCAAAGAATTCTCCTAATGGGCAAACATTCAGCATGGGACCTGGAAGCTATACAGTAGTTACATCATTAGTCTGCCTGGAAAAAGAGAAAAGTCCATCCAGTTCAATCATTAAAAAAAAAAGTTAAAATCCTACACCCACAGTTGATCCAGAAGAAGGCAAAAAAACCCAGCAAAGCACGATCCAATTTGCTCCTGCAGGGGGAAAAATTCCTTCCTGATCCCCCGAGAGGCAATCAGATATTTCCTGGATCAACTTTACCTATAAATAAGCTAGTGGAGTTCAGTCTAGTAGCGGTGTCTACTACAGTAATTTCTATCTTATAGGGCGGGGGGTCTCCAAACTTTCTAAGCAAAGGGCCAGTTTACTGTCCTTCAGACTTTAGGAGGGCCGGACTATGGCCAATGAGATTAGAAAGGGCCCCAGACGTGGTGGTCAGTAGGGTAAAATAAATATTTAAATCCTGTGGGCAGTAGAAGGTATTGGTATTAGTGGGAAAAATAATCTCCATCATTGGGGTTAGAAGGAGGAATAGCGCCCCTTTGTTGATATCAGTGGGGAGAATAGTGCCCTATCATTGGTATTAGTGGGAAGAATAATCCCCATCACTGGTGTCAGTGGGTGGAATAGTGCCCCATCTATGATGTCAGTGGGAGGAATAGTGCCCCGTTGTTGGTTTCAATGGGAGGAATAGTGCCCCATTATTAAAATCATTGGGAAGAATAGTGCCTCATCATTGGTATTAGTGGAATAATCCTCATCATTGTTGTCAGTGGGTGGAATAGTGCTCCGTCTATGGTGTCAGAGGAAGGAATAATGCCCCATTGTTTGTTTCAGTGGGAGGAATAGTGTCCCATCTATCTCCTAGATTGTAAGCTCTAATGAGCCGGGCCCTCTGTTTCCTCTTGTACCAAATTGTATTGCAACTGTAATGTCTGCCTTCATTTTTTAAAGTGCTGAGCAAACTGTTGGCGTTATATAAACTCAGTATTATAATAATAATCATATCAGTGGAAGGAATAGTGCCCCATTGTTTGTTTCAGTGGGAGGGATAGTGTCCCATCTGTGGTGTCAGTGGAAGGAATAGTGCCCCATTTATGGTGTCAGTGGAAGGAATAGTGCCCCGTTCTTGGTGTCAGTGGAAGGAATAGTGCCCCATCTATGGTATCGGTAGAAGGAATAGTGCCCGATTTATGGTGTCAGTGGAAGGAATAGTGCCCCATCTATGGTGTCAGTGGAAGGAATAGTGCCCCATTGTTGGTGCCAGTGGGAGGAATAGTTCTTCATCAGTGGGAGGAATAGTGCCTTGTATAAGTGGAAGGAATAGTGCCCCATCTATGGTGTCAGTGGAAGGAATAGTGCCCCATCTATGGTGTTAGTGGAAGGAATAGTGCCCCATTGTTTGTGTCAGTGGAGGGAATAGTGCCCCATCATTGGTGTCAGTGGAAGGAATAGTGCCCCATCATTGGTGTCAGTGGGAGGAATAGTTCTTCATCAGTGGAAGGAATAGTGCCCCATTGTTGGTGTCAGTGGAAGGAATAGTGCCCCATCATTGGTGTCAGTGGGAGGAATAGTGCCCCATCTATGGTGTTAGTGGAAGGAATAGTGCCCCATTGTTTGTGTCAGTGGAGGGAATAGTGCCCCATCATTGGTGTCAGTGGAAGGAATAGTGCCCCATCATTGGTGTCAGTGGGAGGAATAGTTCTTCATCAGTGGGAGGAATAGTGCCCCATTGTTGGTGTCAGTGGGAGGAATAGTGCCCCATCATTGGTGTCAGTGGGAGGAATAGTGCCCCATCATTGGTGTCAGTGGGAGGAATAGTGCCCCATCTATGGTGTTAGTGGAAGGAATAGTGCCGCATTGTTGGTGTCAGTGGGAAGAATAGTGCCCTAAGGACTGAATAAAGGAGAGCAAGGAGCCACATCTGGCACATCTGGCCTGCGGGCACAGTTTGGAGACCACTGCTCTAGAGGGATCCCACAGGTATGGTAATCAGGACCGATGTAACTACAACGTTTGCAAAAATATCCAACCTGGAATTCATCTTTAAATGTGAAATTTTGCCAGTTTTAATTTGAATTTTCTAAAATTTTGCTGCATTAGTGGGCAAACGAAAGGGTATAAGCAGATACGGGCCCTCAGACATGACCCATTCAAAAAGATACAAAACACTCTGCACCTGGGCTTCCTGGGTAAATAGGGACACATTTTACTCAATCCGTGTATGTACTCTCACAGCAAATGTGTTTTGAAAAATACGGTCAATCTTTCGACTGACAGATCGATCAATCACCACTTTATGACCCTAGATGTCTTCTCTAAGGGTCAGTTCACACCATGCCCGCATTTGAATCGTATAGGAACTGCAGGCAAAATGCACTACAAGGTCAAGACCTTGTAAATGGAGGTTTGTGCTGTCATTGGGATGTTTTTGATATATATGGGGGTAAATCATTTTGGTGTTTTCCATTTTGTTATGAAGTTGTCCTTTGCAAGTGTTGCTAATTTCGTGGTGTTCCATGATTAAGCCCCTCCCCATGGGCCCGGCAGGCGTCTATCGTTGGACACACATTGTCGCACATGTGAACATAAGGTAACAAATATATATATATATAGAGACCGCCCCTTGAAGATGTCATTCATGACGAAACTAGTAGGGCTTACTGGATGCTGACGTTTGTGGAGAAAATTAAGTCACGAGCGCTGTAGTGAGTGTACGGGGAACAGGAGACTGTTATACCATTTGCTGTTTTATGCTGTTATACTGGTGTCGGTGAAGACACCCTTTTTGTGAGTGTAAATTTTTATTAAATTGTTGGATACTTTTATAAAAAAACTGGCTGCACCATGATTTTTCTCTTTCATTCCCAAACATGACCTCGGTGGAGAGATATAAAAAGAGAGAGTGATATAATGCTCCTGGAACCATTATATTGAGTGGTGGATACCTACCTTATGGATGAATGTGTAGCTATTGATCATCACACCTGAGAAGTTGATTCATTGCATCTGCTCCCAGAGCAAAAAGCGTTTTTTGCTGATCTAGAGATTGATCAGCATGGAGCTCTGGTGAGTTACCCAACTTTACTTTTGGTGGTGGATTTTGGCACAATTTCTTTGAGAGCACCTGAATTTGAAAAGGATTTGTTTGGACATTTGAAGAAATTCAGAATTGGACATTTTTGTTTTTTTATATTCACAAATTTAATTATTTAAATTACTTATGTTTTGCACATAATTTTGATATTTTTTGTTATTAATTGATAATAGATATATATATCTTTTGCACTAATGTTTCTACACTAAATTAGGAATAGTTTGTGGTTTTAGCGCATTCCTTGATTTAAGTTAACAAATATATATATATATATATATATATTTATATATATACAGTATATACATATACACATATACTATCTTCTTTTTTTTCCCATCCTGCTTTGTGACCTTTCTAATTTTGCCTCGCAATTCAGAGTGGGTATTTACCAACTGGGGTTAATTATATCAACTATGTTTATGTCATGAAATTGATTGTTGATGTGATTATATAGATGTCAATAAATATATATATTTTGTCCTAGTTTATGTACAAACAAGATCCAAGGCTCTGAGAAAGCGTTTTTTTTCCGTGAAACGTGTCGGCCCTTTAGGACTAGGATATTTTGAGCAGATATATGGTTATACTCTAAGTGACATTATTAATTTTATTGGTCTTTTATGATGTGTATTTGTGATACAAGTATATGTTAATAGAATACTGTTTTTATGTATTGATGTTCATCTTTGTTTTATACCTCGGAAGGTACATTCCTAGTCCCAGCTCTAGGTGTTGATGTTTCATAAAAATATAGAGGGATGGTACCTTCAGAGGGAATATTAACCCCATATCCATCCTCCACATATGCTTTTTGATCTCACACTCTTGAAGGCCTAAGGGGCACTCTGAACATAGGGCTTGACTTCTCTGACTTTGCAAGTAACACTGCCCACCCACCAACCAATAAATACTGGAAAAGCAGATAGGAAGTCATAGAAATGATTGAGGGCAGAAGAGGGTCCTAATAATGAACCTTCTATTGTATAGGACCAAAGATGTGTCCTTTAGATTGTAAGCTCCAAGAGCTGGGCCCTCACATTCCTTCTGTACTGAAATGTATTGTAATTGTACTGTCTCCCTTATATTGTAAAGCGCTGAGCAAACTGTTGGCGCTATATAAATCCTGTATAATAATAATAATAATAATAATATATAAATCCTTTATAATAATAATAATAATATATAAATCCTGTATAATAATAATAATAATATAAATCCTGTATAATAATAATAATAATATATAAATCCTGTATAATAATAATAATATATCAATCCTGTATAATAATAATATATAAATCCTGTATAATAATAATAATATATAAATCCTTTATAATAATAATAATATATAAATCCTGTATAATAATAATAATATAAATCCTGTATAATAATAATAATAATAATATATCAATCCTGTATAATAATAATAATAATATATAAATCCTGTATAATAATAATAATATATCAATCCTGTATAATAATAATATATAAATCCTGTATAATAATAATAATATATAAATCCTTTATAATAATAATAATATATAAATCCTGTATAATAATAATAATATAAATCCTGTATAATAATAATAATAATAATATATAAATCCTGTATAATAATAATAATATATCAATCCTGTATAATAATAATAATAATATATAAATCCTGTATAATAATAATAATATATAAATCCTGTATTATAATAATAATAATAATAATAATATATAAATCCTGTATAATAATAATATATAAATCCTGTATAATATTAATATATAAATCCTGTATAATAATAATATATAAATCCTGTATAATAATAATAATAATAATATATAAATCCTGTATAATAATAATAGGGCAGAGCAGCTTAAAGCGGGGTTCCACTTAAAAAAAATGTCAAATGTCAAAGTCACCTTTGGTGCATGCAAGAAAGTAAAATGAGAAGCAAGTACACTAAGGGGTCAATTTATAAAACATTTGCTGCACAAATATCAGAAACATCCATGCAAGCTAAACAAAATTCCACCATATACCTTCTAAGAGATTCATTCTTGTATCGCCAGCTCCATCTAGTGGCCAAAGTGCAGTAAGTTTTCTGAAATACCTCACTCAATATATTGCATATTGGCCACTAGATGGCACTGATAATACAGGAATTTATATCTTTAGAAAAAGGTGAAATTTCATTCCACAAGTCCAAATGTTTCTGACATCAGTGCAACAAATGTTATTAAATAGACCCCTAACGTTTTAGGGATGCAAGACTATTTTGGTCCAAAGGTAATGAACTAATGCTTTTCAGGGAATATATCCTGCCTCATTTAGAAGTCCAACGGTAACAAGCCAACTTGTTTCAGGGGAAATAACATTTCGCCTTTATCAGGGCTTCAAATGCTTCTATGAAAAAAAATGGAGGACTGATATCCGTTAAAGGAGGGTGAATTAACTCAGGATTTTGAAGAATTATTGATATTGGCGCAGGTTGGGATACAGCTAAACTACAACTTAATCACAGCACAGTGCCTAATGGTTAGCCCTTCCGCCTGGCAGTACTAGGGTCATTGGTTCAAATCCCAACCACAGAACCACCTGCCTGGAGTTTGCTTGTTCTCCCTGTGCCTGTGAGGGTTTCCTCCAGGTACTCTGGTTTCCTCCCACACTCCATAGACATGCTGGTAGGTTAATTAGCTCCTGGCTAAATTGTCCCTAGTATGTGTATGTATGAATGTGAGTTAGGGACCTTAGATTGTACACCCCTTGAGGGTTGGGGACTGATGTGAATGTACAATATATATGTAAAGTGCTGTGTAAATTGACAACGTTATATAAGTACCTCTAATAAATAATTAATCATCCACATGAAAGTGCTGTGGGGGTGTAGGATTATGCTAAAAAATACATAGGTCCAAAAATATCCATGGCAGCTCCTACATGACACTGAAATGTATCTCTGCAATATATGCAGGAAACAGAGGGCGCCAACTAAATGCAGTAATAGAAAAAGACTTTATTAAAAAATCACAAGATACATAAGGATATAGGCATGTAATCCACAGGCTCAACAGGTAACTGTGGTGTCCTTTTATGACACAGAGAATAGCTGCGATTCAACGGATCTCAGCTATTCTCTGGTCATTCACAGTTTATAACACTCAGGAGATCATGTCAGCCCTTCTCTGGAGATCTGTGTTCTCCCTCCAGATTCTCCAGCCCAGAGCTGGAGAATCGGAGGGACCGAAAACTAAGCAGAGATAATTTACCTCTGCTTAGTAAACTGATCTTTTACTGTAATCTCGAGAGATTATAGTAAAATCAGCCATTTTTCAGAGTTTGTAGAGCGTTCTCCAGCGTTTGGAGACCGTTCTCCCTTCGTTCGGAGAACTGCTTCATAAACTGCATTCACAGGAGGACTGTGTCCTCCGAGAATGCCGGAGAACTGAACAGCGATCTATTACCGCTGGTTCATAAACGGACACCTGTGTTGGGTGAATTACATGCTCTGGATCTTGTGAGCTGCCATTTGTGATTTTCAATGAAGACTTTTCCTATAAACTGCACTTAGTTGGCGCCCTCTGCTGTTTCCTTTATTAACTCAGGAATTGTCTGCTTCAGTCCTTTCCCTCAAATATGTGTTTCAGCCGTTATTAAAAAAACATATTTTGACCCATTGGCTTAGAGGTTAGCACTTCCGCACGGCAGCATTTAGGTTGTTGGTTCGTAATCCCAACCATGACACTACCTGCATGGAGTTTCCCTTTTCTCCCTGTGCCTGAGTGGGTTTCCTCTCACACTCCAAAGATATGCTGGTAGGTTCATTGGATCCTATCTATGTGTAAACCGTGTACCGGGGTGGGCTCCCCAGGATACAGTGAAGTCACGAACGAGGAAAGCAACCCCAACACCAGCTTCTGCCACAACAGAATTTTACTTAGATGTGGCAAATAAACACAACCACAAATGCTGGGAACATACAATAAATTTACATACAACCAGCCCAGAGGCTGAGACCCTTTTGCTGCACAGCACGGCGCCTCCTGATGGATGAAGGTAGAAAGTGAAGTAATTTACCTACTGGGGGGCACAACTAAGCTGCCACACCTTACCTGTTATTACCCTAAAAGAGCAGGAATCAGTGTATGGGTGTACGGTATGGGCTAGCCTGCGGTGCAGAACAACAGCTTACAATCTTACACAAATCTACAGTATTCCCCCTCCCATAACTGGTCCTGTAGCACGTGCCTGAGTATTCCTTCTGAGCAAAACACCAGTCTGGCTTGAATTTGTGGGATTTTATCAGCTCTCCAATGTGAAATGTCACTTTAAGTTGTGGAGTCCTTCCAATAATCGGTAACAACACTTGTGGCCTGACACAAACAGAGACCCTAACTAACTATAGGCCTGGACTCAGTCTCAAGGCGTCAACACTGAAATGAGGTGCGTGCACGATCTTACCGACCCGGGTCTGCTTTGCATCCGCTGGTGACTCTGAATAGAACAAATGTCTCTCCAACAAGCATGCGGTCTCGCCGTATATGTTGCTTAGTTCCTCTGCTCTCATCAGCCTTCCTGGCAGCAATCTCATCAGCATTCCTGGCAGCAATCTCATCAGCTTCCTGGCAGCAATCTCATCAGCATTCCTGGCAGCAATCTCATCAGCTTCACTCAGCTGCAGCTCTGGTTACTGAGGGACGTTTTCACACCTGGATGTCATCAGATTCTCAGCTCACACGGCCCCTTATTCACCATGCTCCAAAACATGGCTTCTCTCTCTCCTTCCTGTTCTCTCCAACTCTGTGTGCAAAACCCCACCTATTCATGAATATACAATTATCTATGCAGTCTGAGGCTGTGTTAGAAAAACAGTGACATCTTGTGGCTAAACCGCAGAATGTCAGTCAAAACATTAATTTGCTTCCACACAAACAGTGTTCAAACAATGAGAGCTGTTTCCCCATCTCACATATGTTGTAAATTTCTCCTAGTATGTGTGTATGAATGTCAGTTATGGACCTTAGATTGGAAGCTAATTAAGGGCAGGGGCTGATGTGAAAAAAAAAATATATATATATATATATATAAGGAAAACATTAAACAAGAATGGAGTACATGGGAGGACACCACGGAGGAAGCCATTGCTGTCCAAAAAGAATATTGCAGCACGTTTGAAGTTTGCAAAAGAGCACCTGGATGTTCCACAGCACTACTGGCAAAATATACTGTGGACAGATGAAACCAAGATTGAGTTGTTTGGGAAGAACACACAACACTATGTGTGGAGAAAAAAAGGCGCAGCACACCAACATCAAAACCTCATCCCCACTGTGAAACATGGCGGAGGGAGCATCATGATTTGGGGCTGCTTTGCTGCCTCAGGGCCTGGACGGATTGTTGTCATTGATGGGAAAATGAATTCCAGAGTTTATCTAGACATTTTGCAGGAAAACGTACGACCATCTGTCCGCCAACTGAAGCTCCGCAGAGGATGGGTGATGCAACAGGACAATGACCCAAAGCATACAAGTAATTCAACAAAACAATGGCTGCAACAGCACAGCATACGCCTTCTGGAGTGGCCCAGTCAGAGTCCTGACCTCAACCCCATTGAAATGCTGTGGCATGACCTTAAGAGTGCGATTCACACCAGACGTCCCAAGAATATTGCTACACTGAAACAGTTTTGTGAAGAGGAGTGGTCCAAAATGACTCCAGATCGTTGTGCAGGTCTGATCTGCAACTACAGGAAACGTTTGGTTGGGGTTATTGCTGCCAAAGGAGGGTCAACCAGATATTAAGTCCAAAGGTTCACATACTTTTTCCTCCCTGCACTGTGAATGTTTACATGTTATGTGCAATTAAACCATGGCAGCATCTAATGTTTGTGTAGTATTATGTTCAGCAGACTGTGTTCTTCTATTGTTGTGACTTAGATGACGTTCAGAGCACATTTTATGCCCAATTCATGCAAAACTCCACGTAATCCCAAGGGGTTCACATACTTTTTCTTGCAACTGTATACTGTATGTACACAGTATATGTAAACATTGGCAGCACAATATAAATGCTTACATATAAAATTAAACTTGAAAGAAAAGATTGAACCAGCCTCTTGCCTTATGACTTGTTGCAATGTTGCAGCCCGATCATGTCATGCTTACCCCTAATGCAGGGGGTCAGACACTATAGCTGGCTTCTCTGTTCTTCACCTATAAAAGCCCCCTTTCCCATAAGGCAAGCAGGCCGACCGGTACTTGGATGCCCCCAGGATTAATACACAAAGCTATAACACCTGGCCACCATGCCCGGCCAATCTTAAACTGAGCACAACAAACGGGTACTTGCAGTTGGCAGACAGGCAGAGTGGTTCAATGACAGTCCTGGTAGAAGGCTGGCAAGGTTCAGAATAGCTGACGTCAAATCTGTAGTCAAAAGGCAGGCAGAATTCAGGGAGTAGTCGATATCCGATCCAAGGTCGTCAACGAGGGAATCCAAACTAGCAGGAAGGGCAGACAACAGGGAGCTTGGAGCATGTGTTATAAATGCAATATCACAAGCATGAGGCTGTAGGCTTGGCTGGCTTAAATCAGGTTTGGTCTCCACCTAGACGTGGACAAATAGACAAATAGGGAGAATATATTGCATCCAAAATCAGGATACTGCAATGAGACCTGCAGCTGTGATGGAGCAGGAGCGCTACATGCTCCTACAGATCACGGGTGGAGAGGGGACTGAGGAAATGCTTCCCCCTGTCTGCAGCAGACTGATGACATAATCTCAGCCTGGGCATAGTCACCGGACTGGAGCTCAAAGATTACTTTTTAATGCTAAAAGGTGGAGCTTTAATAATAACAAAAAATAAAAGTAATAAAATAATACTGTGGGCAGTGTAGTGGCTAAATGGTTAGCACTCCCACCTGGCAGTACTAGGGTCATTGGTTCAAATCCCAACCATGGCACCACCTGCCTGAAGTTTGCATGTTCTCCCTGAGCCTGCATGGGTTTCCTCCAGGTACTTCAGTTTCCTCCCACACTCCAAAGACATGCTGGTAGGTTAATTGGATCCTGTCTATATTGTCCCTAGTATGTGTATGTATGAATGTGGGTTAGGGACCTTAGATTGTACACCCCTTGAGGGTTAGGGACTGATGTGAATGTACAATATATATGTAACGTGCTGCATAAATTGATGGCGCTATATAAGTACCTGAAATAAATAAATAATACTGTAGCTGTATATTGTGGCATGTCAGGAATTTATTCATACAGACATATAAAGATACTGAAAGGTCCAAGTCTAACTGGTGAGCTGGAACTGTGTCTTGTCAGTCAGTGATGGAGCAATGCTCTGGCTGAGGCTCGTGCTCACATACGGATGGTGAGTCTTGCGGTGAGCCTACGTTCCAACTATTACTCTCTCACGCCTCTCGGTTTCTTAATGAGAAGCAAAACTTTGGTGGCTCCAGAGAGAAGGAAAAAAATGAGAACAAAATGAGGAATTACTTATTTTCCTCCTCTCACAGAGGCAAGGCTGGACAGACAATCCAAAAAAAAAACCTCTTGGCAAGTTTTTCCAGGCTTCAAGGAGAGAGAGCTCAGACCCCAGACATGCTCTGGGGACCGGGCGAATGGAGAACACCTCACTCTGCTTCCTTCAGAACCCTTCTAGAGCACATCTTACTGTTTATGGTTAAGTAAAATGATCTCTCAAGGACGTATCTATCTTATGTTTCTGCCACTGTGACATGCAAGCCTGGAAATGCCTTCATTGTGTGCAACCAAAAGCCAAAGGAGGGTGAAAAATGTTGCAGTTTACATGAGTTGAGTGTGTGTATATACAGTATATACAGTGGGGATCGAAAGTTTGGGCACCCCTGCTAAAAATTTGTATTAATGTGCATAAAGAAGCCAAGGAAAGATGGAAAAATCTCCAAAATTACAGATTAGACATTCTTATAATATGTCAACAAAAGTTAGATTTTATTTCCATCATTTACACTTTCAAAATAACAGAAAACAAAAAAATGGCGTCTGCAAAAGTTTGGGCACCCTGCAGAGTTATTATCTTGTACTGCCCCCTTTGGCAAGTATCACAGCTTGTAAACGCTTTTTGTAGCCAGCCAAGAGTCTTTCAATTCTTGTTTGAGGTATCTTTGCCCATTCTTCCTTACAAAAGTCTTCCAGTTCTTTGAGATTTCTGGGCTGTCTGTCACGCACTGCTCTTTTAAGGTCTATCCATAGATTTTCAATTATGTTGAGGTCAGGAGATTGTGAAGGCCATGGCAAAACCTTCAGTTTACGCCTCTTGATGTAATCCCCCGTGGATTTCGAGGTGTGTTTAGGATCATTATCCATTTGTAGAAGCCATCCTCTCTTTAACTTCAGCTTTTTCACAGATGGCATCAAGTTACCATCCAAAATTTGCTGAAATTTTATTGAATCCATTTTTCCTTACTCGTGAGATGTTCCCTGTGCCACTGGCTGCAACACAACCCCAAAGCATGATTGACCCAACCCCATGCTTAACAGTTGGACAGAGGTTCTTTTCAATAAATTCTGTGCCCCTTCTTCTCCAAACGTACCTTTGCTCATTCCGGCCAAAACGTTCAATTTTACCCTCATCGGTCCACAGAACTTGTTTCCAAAATGCATCAGGCTTGTCTATATGTTCATTTGCAAAGTTCAAACAATGATTTTTGTGGTGAGGACGTAGAAGAGGTTTTCTTCTGATGACTCTTCCATAAAGACCATATTTGTACAAGTATCTCTTTATAGTGGAATAGTGTACCACAACTCCAGTGTATGCCAGATTTTTCTGGAGGGATCGTGCAGTCAAACGTGGGTTTTGAATTGTTTTTCTCACAATCCTGCGAGCTGTTCTGCCTGATATTTTTCTTGGTCTTCCAGATCTTGCTTTAACTTCCACTGTTCCTGATGACTGCCATTTCTTAATTACATTCCGAACAGAGGATATTGACATCTGAAAACGCTTTGCTATCTTCTTATAGCCTTCTCCAGCTTTGTGAGCGTCAACTATTTTCAGTTTCAGTTTTCTAGACAACTGCTTAGAAGAACCCATGGTGCTGATTGTTGGGGCAAGGTCAGATGAGTCTGGGCATTTAAAACCTTTGAGATTGACATCACCTGGTCTTCCCAGACGATGATTGAGAACAATCCATGACACTGGCAGGTCTCAGCTTTGCAAAGGGGGCAGTGCATGCTATAAATTCTGCAGGGTGCCCAAACTTTTGCAGACGCCATTTTTTTGTTTTCTGTTATTTTGAAAGTGTAAATGATGGAAATAAAATCTAACTTTTGTTGACATATTATAAGAATGTCTAAACTGTAATTTGATGCCTTTTGGAGATTTTTCCATCTTTCCTTGGCTTCTTTATGCACATTAATACAAATGTTTAGCTGGGGTGCCCAAACTTTCGATCCCCACTGTATATATATATATATATACCAACACAATAGCTATTTCAGGCAGCAGGTAACATCAGTCAGAGACCTGCTACTCTTATCTAGCAGGTATTACAATAGTGCAGAAATCAAGTTCCATTAATTTACAATTAAAAGGATAGTCTGGCAAAAAGTGATAGTTCAGTTGTAGGTGGCATCTGAAGGTGAGCAGTCATCCCTTGGTTTCATATGTCTTCAAGGGACTTCAATGGTAAGATGTCCATATGACAGCCCCTGCCCACCTAGAGTTCCAGATGTGATATAGGCTCCTGACCACCAATTCAAAATGTAGGGTGCCATGGAATAAGGTCATAAATGGACCAGCAAGTCAAGGAACCCTATCAAAATTTTACTATGATTTGGACTCACATCCCTGCATAGGGTTGAATCCCAATATAACAAGTGTTTACTGTGCTCCTGGGTCTGTCCCTGTAACTTGACCTGAAGGTGCATCGCCCAGCTTATGTTTGAGGGTTAGAGGAATTAGCACGGGGTCCATAGACACCAGAAAACATGAGGGTTAGAGGAATTAGCACGGGGTCCATAGACACCAGAAAACATGAGGGTTAGAGGAATTAGCACGGGGTCCATAGACACCAGAAAACATGAGGGTTAGAGGAATTATCACGGGGTCCATAGACACCAGAAAACATGAGGGTTAGATGAATTAGCACGAGGTCCATAGACACCAGAAAACATGAGGGTTAGAGGAATTAGCACAGGGTCCATAGACACCAGAAAACATGAGGGTTAGAGGAATTAGCACGGGGTCCATAGACACCAGAAAACATGAAGGTTAGAGGAATTAGCACGGGGTCATAGACACCAGAAAACATGAGGGTTAGAGGAATTAGCACGGGGTCCATAGACACCAGAAAACATGAGGGTTAGAGGAATTAACACAGGGTCCATTGTCAGCAGAAAACATCAGGATGAAGTAGTGTGTTGTGCAGGAAGCATTCCTCCTTGCAAGGAACAAGCATGGGAAGGCATGAGGCCCTTGGAGCATGGTCCTTGATCACCAATTCAAAATGCAGGGTGCCACGTAGTAGGTTCACTAATGAACCAGCAAGTCGAGGAGCCCCATAGAAATTTCAGTATGGGCCTTGTGATTTGTAATTACACAAATGAATAGGGGATAACCCTAATGTAACAAGGGGTCGCTGTCCACTTTGGTCTGTTCTGCTAACTTGATGTAAAGTTCTGTCCTCTAGCTTATGAATGTGTGTTAGTGGTATTAGCATGAGGTCCAAAGGCACCAGAAAAAGTCAGGATGCAGTAGTGTGCTTTGCAGGAGGCGTTCCTCAATTGGAGGAACACACATGTCAAGGCATGAGGCTCTTGGACCATGGCCACTGACCACCAATTCAAAATGCAGGGTTCCATGGTATAAGGTCACTAATGAACAAGGAAGTTGAGGAACCCATCAAAAGTTCACTATGGGCCCTGTGATTTTTACTTATACCCCTGCATGGGGGGAAACTCAATGTAACAAAGGGTTACTGTTCTCTCAGTTCTGTCCAGCTAACGTGACCTGAAGGTCCATGCTTTAGCTTATATATGAGGATTATAGGTATTAACATGGGATCTAAAGGCATCAGAAACATTGAGGATGCAGTAGTGAATTGTGTGTGAGGTGTTCCTCCTCAGGAGGAACACACGTGGCAAGACATGAGGTTCTTGCAGCAAGGAAGCTTTTATGGCATAGGAGTGATATGGAGTACTGCAGCACCCCTCTTGGCACCCATCCCTGGGATCAATTGTGAAGTGAGTTTCCATCTTAAGTCTGGACTGTTACCCTGTGAAGGATAATTATATTACCACCTGGCTGGAGTCTAAAATTCCAAATGCTAGGGCTGACTCTATTGAGTTCTGATGTAACTTTGCAAGTGACTTGCTAAAAATTGTTCAGTAAAAAGTTGAAAACAACAGAGGCCCATAGACCTTGCCTTCATTTAATGCCAGTGGCATGTGAAGTGGGTGTAAATGGCTAAATGGCTGCAGGCAGTTGGGCAACAGCAGTGAACCTTACAGTATGCAGGACAAAATGTGTTTTGTGATACAGCAGTGCTCATCCAAGACTTGGGAAATCTCCTAAGTAGCAGCAGGTTCAAGATAAGAGTGGTGGTGGCCAGATATGGTGAGTATGTCATTAGCGGTGACCTGTGTAGCATGGGCCCTGAGGTGTAAGTGTAGCACTAACCCCTTAGGAGTTGCTGAAGTTTTGGGTCTCTCTATAGTCCTGCACAATCAGGCAACACAAATTTCCACACAGACTTGCATTCAGGAGTCAGTAACCAGTCCTTGAGCTTTTTTTTTTGTATTTTATTACAGGGTTCAACTTGGATAGGGTAAGGGGTGTATAGGATACCCAACTGAAATGAGAAACCAAGGACAACTTTCTGAACCATGTACAAGTGGTTACATCAAACAGTCTCTTTCAGGGAGCTTGCCAGCGTCTCCTGTAGTACCACCCGAGACCCCAGATGCTCCTCTATCTAGCTGCCTGGAGGAATCCCTGAGCAGGGGATCCTGTTCTTGCCGCTTTACAAGAAGACAGTCGTGGGTAGTTGCTAAACTGGTTTCCCACCAGAGTGCTCCTTCCCCTATCTGGCCCAGGAGGTGCAGGGTTACTCACTTGGTCCTCCTCCTCTGCGAGTGGGTTGGTGGCTGCTACTAGGCCTTCTAGCTGGGCCGCTCCTTCCCTGCTTCACAGGTGGTCCTCTTTCAGGGGGATGGTGAAGATCCAAGCTTTCCTTATTTCAAGGTCCCTGTCTGGAGGTAAGCCCCTTCTCATCTGGGCCCCCTCCCAGGCTCCCGCTCTCCAGCCTTCACATCCTCTTCCATCTGAACTTTCCCCCAACTCTCCTTCCCTGCTGCTGAGCAGGCTCTGTTACTTTTAAGGGTTGTCCTGAGCCCCTTGCCAAGCCTCCTGTTGGGGTTTGGCCAGGATCCCTCAAAAGTGCAGAACTGCCACTCCTAACCTCCACCCACTGCTTCTGGAACTTTCTCCAAAGTCCTAGTGATGGAGGAAATGATCTGCAGAGCCTCTCAGCTCTGACCTAAATTTGACCCTCTGACTATTACACAGGCTGCTACTTAGCCTCCGATTAGCAAATTGAATAGCTGCCTAGTAGGGTGCTAAATTACTAATAGACCCACCACCTCCATTTTAAAATGACTAGCACCTCTTTGACTTCTTCCTCAGAGGATCCTCAGTGCTTGGGTGTCCATGTGGATAGTGTGGGTGCCTAGTGTGAATAGTATGGGGGCGCTGTGTGGATAGTGTGGGTGCACTGTGTAGATAGTGTAGGTGCATGGTGAGGATAGTGTGGGTGCAATTCCTGGCAGTGGCTCATTCATATGCAAATTCGGCATGAATGTGCATATGAATGTGTCCCATCATCCACGCTGTGCCCTGGCAGCTGCCCCTTCTGCCCACCCCCCTTGTCCTAGCCCTGCCTGTAACCATGTAACAACCAGGGGCGGACTGACCATTTGGAAACTCGGGCACTGCCCAAGGGCCCGGGGTCAGTAGAGGGTACCATGAGATGCCCCTGGTACCTTTTTCATAGGCTTTTTTGAGTTTGGGCAAGGACACAGGGGCCCCATGATCCCCTATTGCTCGGGGGCCCCATGAGTTGTCCGTCCGCCCCTGGTAACAACAGAGGCCTCTGAAGTACTGAGGCTAAAAACCTTTGAAGTGTCTATCCCAGGGGTCTCCAAACTTCCTAAAAAAAGGGCCATTTTATTTATTTTCAGACTTTAGGGGAGCTGAACTATGGCCAGTAAAAATAGAAAATGCCTCTGCATCAATGGGAGTCCACAATGCCTCAGGCTTGGTCATCAGTAAGATTTAAAAATGTGGTCAGTAGGAGGAGGAATGGTGCCCCATCATTGGTATTAATGGGAAGAATAGTGCCTCATCATTGGTATTAATGGGAAGAATAGTGCCTCATCATTGGTATTAATGGGAAGAATAGTGCCTCATCATTGGTATTAATGGGAAGAATAGTGCCTCATCATTGGTATTAATGGGAAGAATAGTGCCTCATCATTGGTATTAATGGGAAGAATAGTGCCTCATCATTGGTATTAATGGGAAGAAAAGTGCCTCATCATTGGTATTAATGGGACAAATAGTGCCTCATCATTGGTATTAGTGGGAAGAATAGTGCCTCATCATTGGTATTAATGGGACGAATAGTGCCTCATCATTGGTATTAATGGGAAGAATAGTGCCCCATCATTGGTATTAATGGGAAGAATAGTGCCTCATCATTGGTATTAATGGGAAGAATAGTGCCTCATCATTGGTATTAATGGGAAGAATAGTGCCTCATCATTGGTATTAGTGGGAAGAATAGTGCCTCATCATTGGTATTAGTGGGAAGAATAGTGCCTCATCATTGGTATTAGTGGGAAGAATAGTGCCTCATCATTGGTATTAGTGGGAAGAATAGTGCCTCATCATTGGTATTAGTGGGAAGAATAGTGCCTCATCATTGGTATTAGTGGGAAGAATAGTGCCTCATCATTGGTATTAGTGGCAAAAACAGTGCACCATCATTGGTGCCAGTGGGAGGAATGATACCCCACTGTTGGTGTCAGTGAAAAGAATAGTGCCTCAAGGCCCAGACAAAAGCAAGCGAAGGGCCACATCTGGCCCTCGGGCCACAGTTTGGAGACCACTGGTCTGTTCTATGGAACCTTGAGACTGGTCTGGTTCCATACTGTCCCTGGTGTCCCTGAAAAGCTGCAGAGAACATGGGAACCCCTTTAGGTCCGGTCAGGTCTTAACAACCTGGACATTAGGGGGTCCTTTTAACACCCACCCTATAACAGATAAAATGTTGCGCACTGTTAGAATATGAATCAGTTTACTGGTTGGTCAGCTTCATGTGTTGGTCAAGCATGGTAGTGCATTACAATGCAGCGTGTTCAAAAATGTTTCCTTTTGTAAAAAGGGCAGCAAGCGTGGTGGTGTCTGCAGCATTCAGCTTCTCCACATTTAGGGGTGAAAAATGACTTTCAGAAGACCCAGCTCCACTTAGCGAAACAATATGTTCCTGCGCCGTCTCACGTGACGCCTATTCGTTGCATGCCACTCCGCCAAGTGGATGTAGTGATGTAAACACTCAGCAGGTACAGCGTTTAATATGAAGTATGTCACTCAGTGAGCATGTTAGGCACACTTCTCCGGAGCTGGCCTTCATGCCTGACGCTAACCAGGTCCATATGGCTAATGGTTTTCGGATGAAGCCTCCGTGCAGAGATGATCCATCTTGGCTCCTTTCCTTCCTCTCCTGGTGGACACACTAAGCATGGCGTCCGGTGATCCCACCATCGGTTCCATGAAAAGCGGGAGATGCTGCTGACTGTGTCTCTCTCTGTAGTGCGCACGTGTGGCTGATTGATCGCAGGGATTCTGTTGCGACGCACATAGCGAATAGCGGGGAAAGTACAGAGATATTTTACAATGGAATTCAGAAAAAAGAAAAAGAAAGGATATGTGACTCATATGAGCTTCTTTTTAAAGGAAGGAAAACTTAAAGTGGGCATTTAAAGTGGAACCATGAGAAAAATAAAAGTGCATGATACGTGCATGATACGTTCGGCATTAACCCGGAGGCCTTTGTTTTTCGGAGTCCCTCCTTTAGAGTTATTACCTGTTGATCCTGCTAATAGATCTGTTAGTTTTCCATCTATTTAAACAAAAAATGGCTGCATGCACTAGTTTTTGGAAGCCCGCTGCATTGCAAATTATATCTGTTGAAAGGTGCGTTGGAGTGCATTGCACCATGTTGTCCAACGAAATTGGCAGTTGGAGGGTTTGGACAAACCACACTGCTGGGGGAGATTACAATGGTCAGCTAAATGCATGTAAGCAGGTTAAAATACTGGTTAATGATACAGCTGCAGTTATCCTTTTTCCCGCGTTTTTACTGAGCTCTGCCTCTCTACCTGAGCTACAATAAAAGGGGGGAGGGCTCTGCCCAATCAGACAGTATGCATTGGAGAGGAGACACAGACAAATCAAAATATGTAATCTCCAGCCACATCGTAGAGCTGCCGCAGCTGCTAGAGAGAGCCTCGCCTCGTCTATAGGAACCTTCCACAGTGTAAGGGGATTGCTGGGGCCTGCAGTCCTCCCTGAAGAACACCAGCTATGGAGATCTGCCACTGTGAACTCTGCTTTGTATGGACTCTTGCCTGTGCAGGTATGCCGGGGAAACCACAAGCCTAAGTTAGCGGCTAGTTTACTTATTTATTATTTAAAGAGGAGCATGGTTGTAATGGCATATGGAGGACCAGGGCCTGTAATCCACGCACATGGGGTGAAGGGGTGAAATGCTATTCCTAGGGGCAACAAGTACCAGAGAAGGATGTGACAGACAATGGGAGAGCGATACCGCCAGGGGTGATGGGTCTCATGTATAGTGAGGTGCCCCAGTAACCCACATGGCAGATACCCTAGGGACCTAGGTTCCTGGTATGGGAGAGAAAAGAGTTAATTGTGTGCGTGCATGGGGTCCGCTCTGGTTCCCTGCAGGACCTGTTCTGTCACTGGGAGATGATTCCCTGCAGGACACATTCTGTCACTGGGAGATGGTTCCCTGCAGGGCATGGGAGATGGTGCATGGGGTCCGCTCTGGTTCTCTGCAGGACCTGTTCTGTCACTGGGAGATGGTTCCCTGCAGGACCCGTTCTGTCACTGGTAGATGGTTCTCTGCATGGCACGGGAGATGGTGCATGGGGTCCGCTCTGGTTCTCTGCAGGACCTGTTCTGTCACTGGGAGATGGTTCCCTGCAGGGCCTGTTCTGTCACTGGGAGATGGTTCCCTGCAGGACCCGTTCTGTCACTGGTAGATGGTTCCCTGCATGGCACGGGAGATGGTGCATGGGGTTCCGCTCTGGTTCTCTGCAGGACCTGTTCTGTCACTGGGAGATGGTTCCCAGCAGGACCTGTTCTGTCACTGGGAGATGGTTCCCTGTAGGACCTGTTCTGTCACTGGGAAATGGTTCCCTGCAGGACCCGTTCTATTACTGGGAGATGGTTCCCAGCAGGACCTGTTCTGTCACTGGGAGATGGGTGGCAGAGTCTGGCTGGACTGGTGGAACGTGACATTGCAATGTGGTGTCTCCTTCAAAACTTCCCATCCTGAGTACGTGAATGTATCACAGGACCAGGAGACACCTGTATGACAGCTTCAGGTTATGACACAGAGACACCGTGGTGTACGGCTCACTGTATGGCTCACTTTATAAATACTGTATAATAACGGCTCACCTCTAAGTTGCTGTACTGCCATAATGTCGATGGCACATGAACGTGGCCCCACCTGGTTCCAGGCATTAGTGAGCGCATACACTGGAAAGTCCAGAGGCAGGAGAAGAGTGAGAGAGAGCAAAAAGGCCCCCTGTGCCCTGGGCAAGGCAGCCCCACCCATATGCCCCATGTCATTTGTCCCTGGGGCATGGGGCTCCGGCATTTGGCTGCAGGCTGAGGTCACAAATCTCCTATTCAGGCCCACAGCTTGCAGCCTATTATGACAGCTGTTGCAGGTGGACAGGGCAGGATGGTGCACCTAACAGTATGAATGTTTGGGGCAGTATGAGCCCATGAACAAATGCCCAGACGCAGACTTCTTGCATTTAGGGCATTTGGGTGCATACTGCCCTAAATGGAAGTAATGCTGAGTGCACCACCCAGCCGCCTCCAGCAGATGTCACCCTCTCATACAGTTTGACAAGCTGCCAGCAGCAGGGCTGGACAGGACCCCTATGTCCTTGGACCCCAGGACCACCGGTGTGCTTGGAGCCTAACTTATACGATTCATTCCAGAGTAGCACCAATGCCGATATCGATGCCGATACTAAACATTTGTACTCGTGCAAAATGCTTCAATACCTAAAACCGATACCTTTGCAGTGCGATTCGAGTCCATACAACGTGAATCTGCTCAAATCGCATGGCAAAAGAATCGCATGCGATTTGAACAGGAATGTGGTGCTATCCCTGTCCAAATCACACGTGGTTCCCCGCACAGCTCCTCCTTGTCATAGTGACTTCAGCCTGGGTTCACAAAGGAGCAGCAGCAGTGCGGGAAATGTGATTCGGACAAGAATCGCACCGCACATCTTTGAAGTGCGATCTGAGCCCATTCATTTGTATCAAATAACACAGCACATTTATAGCCTTTTTTTTTCAAAAGAAAAAACTAATTCTGTAACGGGCGGATTGACAACTCATGGGGCCCCCGGGAAATAGGGGATCATGGGGCCCCTGTGTCCTCACCCACACTCAAACCAAACCCAAAAAAGCCTATGAAAGGTACTAGGGGCATCTCATGGGGCCCCCTACTGATCCAAATGGTCAGTCCGCCCCTGTTCTGTAACTTTGTCACTAAGTTATGGCCCCATCACATCACATCACATCACGGGCTACATTAAAGTGTTACTAAACCCACAACAGTACAATCAGTCTGTAGATGCAGTAAAGCATGCTTGTTATACTCACTGTGGAACCTAAGGGGTTAATCCTCTGTATTGTATAAAAAGGCTGTTTGATCCTGTCTTCTCTGATCCTCCGCTTCTTCTAGTGCCCCCCTCCTGATGTGGAGTCAATCTGCACATGCTCAGTGTGGTGTGTATTGCTAGAGAGGTTTTTTTTTTTCTTGGGAGAGTGCGATCAACAAATGGCCAATCAGCACTGTCCAGATAGAGGTCAAGGGTTATGCAGCCTCATAGGACAGTCAGGGGAGAATGAAAACTCCTCTTGCAAGCTTTAAACAGTGCTCTGCTGGACACTGATAGAAGTCACAAGACTGCTATATACGGCTGATGAGAAAAGGTATTTAGCAGTTTAAATTTACTAAAATAATTGCATCTCCATGTTCTGTGTACTGTGGGGACGTATGGTGGGTAGATAGGATTTGAGCTGGGAGGGAGATGTGGGTGGGGGATATTTAGGCTTTGAGGGTGGATTTCAGCGGGGGGGGGGGGGGGGAATTTGTACTGGGGGGATTTAATCTTAGGGGGTAAGCATGTAGATTAGACCACATTTTTTTGGCGGGGGTTGCATAATGCTCATACATTCTTTTTTTGGGGGGGGGGGGCATGTTTACCCTGGGCCCTAGATGACCTATGGAAAAACACTCTGCGGTGCCTCTTCCCTTGGCGCCCTAGGCACTGGCTTAATTTACTTTTTTGTTAATCCGGTCCTGGTTGTCACCCTGCTAATGAAGGTGGAAAAATAACAGATCTACTGAAAGGATCAACAATAATAAAACTGTGTTTGAATGTTATCAGACTGTCTGCTCTTCAGGTTCGAATGTTATTCATTCATAAAGAGTAGAGTGGATTAGGAAAATACTGCATTATGGCCACTAGATTGCGCTGATGATCATAGTAAATAAATACTTATCGTCAGCTCCGTCTTGTGGCCATAATTCCTATTGGCCGGTAAGGTCATTGGCCGACCTCATCGCAGGCTATCCCCTCTTCAGTCTATCATGAATGCTGCTGCCAGACTCATCCACCTTACTAACCGTTCCATATCTGCCACCCCTCTCTGCCAATCCCTCCACTGGTCTCCATTCAGTGTCCTCCATCCCTCTCTGCCAATCCCTCCACTGGTCTCCATTCAGTGTCCTCCATCCCTCTCTGCCAATCCCTCCACTGGCCTCCATTCAGTGTCCTCCATCCCTCTCTGCCAATCCCTCCACTGGCCTCCACTCAGTGTCCTCCACCCCTCTCTGCCAATCCCTCCACTGGCCTCCACTCAGTGTCCTTCACCCCTCTCTGCCAATCCCTCCACTGGCCTCCACTCAGTGTCCTCCACCCCTCTCTGCCAATCCCTCCACTGGCCTCCACTCAGTGTCCTCCACCCCTCTCTGCCAATCCCTCCACTGGCCCCCACTCAGTGTCCTTCACCCCTCTCTGCCAATCCCTCCACTGGCCTCTACTCAGTGTCCTCCACCCCTCTCTGCCAATCCCTCCACTGGCCTCCACTCAGTGTCCTCCACCCCTCTCTGCCAATCCCTCCACTGGCCTCCACTCAGTGTCCTCCACCCCTCTCTGCCAATCCCTCCACTGGCCTCCACTCAGTGTCCTTCACCCCTCTCTGCCAATCCCTCCACTGACTTCCACTCAGTGTCCTCCATCCCTCTCTGCCAATCCCTCCACTGGTCTCCACTCAGTGTCCTCCACCCCTCTCTGCCAATCCCTCCACTGGCCTCCATTCAGTGTCCTCCACCCCTCTCTGCCAATCCCTCCACTGACCTCCACTCAGTGTCCTCCATCCCTCTCTGCCAATCCCTCCACTGGCCTCCATTCAGTGTCCTCCACCCCTCTCTGCCAATCCCTCCACTGGCCTCCACTCAGTGTCCTCCACCCCTCTCTGCCAATCCCTCCACTGGCCTCCACTCAGTGTCCTCCACCCCTCTCTGCCAATCCCTCCACTGGCCTCCACTCAGTGTCCTCCACCCCTTTCTACCAATCCCTCCACTGGCTTCCCATTGCCCAACGGATAAAATTCAAAAAAATTAACAATAACATATAAAGCCATTTATAACTCTGCCCCAAATTACATCACCAAACTTGTCTCTAAATATCACCCAAACTGTACTCTCCGCTCCTCCCACGACCTCCTGCTCTCTAGCTCCCTTGTCTCCTCCTCCCATGCTCGTCTCCAGGACTTCTCCAGAGCTTCCCCCATCCTCTGGAACTCTCTACTCCAATTTATCAGACTATCGCCTACTCTGCTCACTTTTAGGTGATCTCTGAAAACCTCTCTCTTCAGGGAAGCCTATCCTGCCCTCAGCTAATAATGGAATCTTCTATTCCTCCTATCAGTTCATCCCCCACAGTTACTACCTTTTGTACCACTAGCCCCTCCCTCTTAGATTGTAAGCTCCCAGGATCAGGGCCCTCCTTTCCCTCTTGTATTGAACTGTATTGTTGCTGTATTGTCTCCCGTTATATTGTAGAGTGCTGAGCAAACTGTTGGCGCTATATAAATCCTGTATAATAATAATAATATATAAATCCTGTATAATAATAATATATAAATCCTGTATAATAATAATAATATATAAATCCTGTATAATAATAATATATAAATCCTGTATAATAATAATAATAATAATAATAATAATAATATATAAATCCTATATAATAATAATATATAAATCCTGTATAATAATAATATATAAATCCTATATAATAATAATATATAAATCCTGTATAATAATAATAATAATAATATATAAATCCTGTATAATAATAATAATAATAATATATAAATCCTGTATAATAATAATAATAATAATAATATATAAATCCTATATAATAATAATATATAAATCCTGTATAATAATAATATATAAATCCTGTATAATAATAATAATATATAAATCCTGTATAATAATAATAATAATAATAATAATATATAAATCCTATATAATAATAATATATAAATCCTGTATAATAATAATAATAATAATATATAAATCCTGTATAATAATAATAATAATTTACAGGTTTTCTTAAAAAAAAAATATTTTCATGACAAAAATTGATATAACATCTATGACTGCTACATCGAACACATTGTCATTCCATATTAATAGGAATGGCCAGCCGACTTTGATTTATTAAAACCGGCCAAATGTATCATCTCTCTTCCATGCAACCAGACCAACAGTACTCTCTGCAGATAATCTGCCAATCACAGGCTTCTCCTGCAATAGGATTTTCATCATTGGTGAGATACTTTGGGGTTGCTTTGCTAAAGGCGAATGGACTGTGCACTTTGCGAGTGCAGTTGCTCCAGAGCTTAGCAAATGGTGAAGTTTCACTTTGCTAAGAATACCCAATCACATGCAAGGAAAATAAGAAAACATCACTTTGCTTGCACGTGATTGGATGATGGAAGTCAGCAGAGATTCTGGCCTGGAAAGGTGTGATTGATGTGATATTCCTCCAGAAAAAGTGGAAATTTACTTTTCAAAGCACATCATTATATATTGTACATTATTAGGGGGAAAAACATTCTGGTCACTAGAGGGCGCAACTTCAACACACTTTATTTAAAAAAACCTGTTCGTTCATTCCCCAAAACAGCTACACCGACCTTCAGTACATGAGTATTGTGAGAGTTCTCTGCATAGGAACCCAGTATTGTAAGATTCATATATGGTACAGTCGTGAGCAGGGGCGGACTGACCATTTGGAAACTGAGGTACTGCCCGAGGGCCCGGGGTCAGTAGGGGGCCCCATGAGATGCCCCTAGTACCTTTTTCATAGGCTTTTTGAGTTTGGGCAAGAACACAGGGGCCCCATGATCCCCTATTGCCCGGGGGCCCCATGAGTTGTCAGTCCGCCCCTGGTCGTGAGCAATAGAACACATCCTGGGAGGGGTACCTTTAAATGCCTTCGGGATTGGTGTTATATTAACATTTTTCTACACGATTAATTTTTAAATGGTGTCATCAAGTCCCGCAGCCCATGACTGTGGTTCTCCGAATTCAGCAAAGGACCACACTACATTGGCGCCACCTATTCGGGGGAGAAGAGTAGTCATAGATGGTCCTCCTGAGAGTTGTCAGCTGCAAGGAATCTGCCGCTCATCATAGACAGGGGATCCCAATGTGGTAAGACCAGGGGCGGACTGACCATTTGGAAATTCAGGCACTGCCCGAGGGCCCGGGGTCAGTAGGGGGCCCCATGAGATGCCCCTGGTACCTTTTTCATAGGCTTTTTTGAGTTTGGGCAAGGCCACAGGGGCCCCATGATCCCTTATTGCCCGGGGGCCCCATGAGTTGTCAATCCGCCCCTGGGTAAGACAAGATGTGATCTTCATATAAGGGGACAGTGGAGACGGGTGGACTGACCATTTGGAAACTCGGGCACTGCCCGAGGGCCTGGGGTCAGTAGGGGGCCCCATGAGATGCTCCTGGTACCTTTTTCATAGGCCTTTTTGAGTTTGGGCAAGGACACAGGGGCCCCATGATTCCCCTATTGCCCGGGGGCCCCATGAGTTGTCAGTCCGTCCCTGAGTGGAGAAGGAAGCAGTGCTGGTCAGTAAGCTGTATATAAGATGACAATATGTAGCCTGTCAGATAGAGGTGCACCGGAATGAAAATCCACTGCCGAAATCAAAACCAAAAATTCATGATGCACTTGCTCGAAAACCGAATTGGACAGCTGAAAAAATATATATATATATAATACATAAAAAATATATTTAAAAAAAAAAAAAAAAAATACTGTCCATTTTGGGTTTTGTGGCGCTGATAATGGCCCTGTCTCCACCACCATTACTCTGCTCCAGTGCTGCCCTCAATGAAATGAAAGTCAAATATAATACAATTATATGCACACACAGCCCACTGCAAGGAGGAATGTTCTGATTTCTGTGAGTTGGGATTTAAAGTGTTACTAAATCCCGGACCCTGCATTCACTATATCTGGTCTCCCCGGACCCTGCATTCACTATATCTGGTCTCCCCGGACCCTGCATTCACTATATCTGGTCTCCCCGGACCCTGCATTCACTGTATCTGGTCTCCCCGGACCCTGCATTCACTATATCTGCTCTCCCCAGACCCCGCATTCACTATATCTGGTCTCCCCAGACCCTGCATTCACTATATCCGGTCTCCCCAGACCCTGCATTCACTATATCTGGTCTGCAAAACCTCTGTCTGGACAGTACTGAATCACATGCACCCCTAAGAAAAAAACTTTCTAGCAATACACACTAAACTGATCATGTGCAGACTTGCCACTGCTGTTGTGTACTATGGCAGATGGATTGAGGACAGTAGTAGAAGGGGAGGATCAGAGAAGACAGGATCAAAAAGCCTTTTTACACAATGTGGAGGATTAACCCCTTAGGTTCCACAGTGAGTATAACAAGCATGCTTTACTGTATATACAGACTGATTGTACTGTTGTGGGTTTAGTAACACTTTAAGGACTGGTGCTGAGGGACCAGTTCAGCTTGTCATTCAGTGTGTACTGCTTGCATCTGACATCAGCTACGAAGCTTCTGAGATAATTGAGGCCTCATGCACACTGTTATTTAGCAAAACTATTGCTACTAACTGCGTTTTGCAGCGTCAGAGCGTTATTACAGCTGAAAAACTCCTCTACAAACACAATAGTTCTGGGTCCTGAAATCGCCCCTGCCAAAAAAATGCTGATAAAAGCCTGTGTGCATGGACACATAGGATAACATGCTGGGGAGTTTACTGGCTGTAGAAAAAAACACCTGACGCCCAAAACAGCCGCTGTAAAAACGTCCAGTGTGCATGAGGGCAGAGTTTATTGGCTGCTGCGTCTGACCTACAGTGGACCTCCCTTTGACCTACTGGGACCTCCCTTAGACCTACAGTGGACCTCCCTTTGACCTGCAGCGGACCTCCCTTAGACCTACAGTGGACCTCCCTTAGATCTACAGTGGACCTCCCTTTGACCTACAGTGGACCTCCCTTTGACCTACAGTGAACCTCCCTTTGACCTAGAGTGGACCCCCTTTGACCTACAGCAGACCTCCATTTGACCTTCAGCGGACCTACCTTAGACCTAAATTGGACACCCTTACAGTGGACCTCCCTTAGACCTACAGTGGACCTCCCTTAGACCTACAGTGGACCTCCCTTTGACCTACAGTGGACCTCCCTTTGACCTACAGTGGACCTCCCTTAGACCTACAGTGGACCTCCCTTAGACCTACAGTGGACCCCCCTTTGACCTACAGTGGACACCCTTAGACCTACAGTGGACCTCCCTTAGACCTACAGTGGACCTCCCTTAGACCTACAGTAGACTTCCCTTAGATCTACAGTAGACTTCCCTTAGACCTACAGTGAACCTCCCTTTGACCTACAGTGGACCTCCCTTTGACCTACAGTGGACACCCTTAGACCTACAATGAACCTCCCTTCGGCCTACAGTGGACCTCCCTTAGACCTACAGTGGACCTCCCTTAGACCTACAGTGGACCTCCCTTTGACCTACAGTGGACCTCCCTTTGACCTACAATGAACCTCCCTTTGACCTACAGTGGACCTCCCTTTGACCTACAGTGAACCTCCCTTACACCTACAGTGGACCTCCCTTAGACCTACAGTGGACCTCCCTTAGACCTACAGTGGACCTCCCTTAGACCTACAGTGGACCTCCCTTTGACCTACAGTGGACCTCCCTTTGACCTACAGTGAACCTCCCTTACACCTACAGTGGACCTCCCTTAGACCTACAGTGGACCTCCCTTAGACCTACAGTTGACCTCCCTTAGACCTACAGTTGACTTGCTTCTAAGCTGCTTTTACATTCCCATTGACTTATATGAGAAAACGAGCATTTCTGCCACAAATGAAAGCTGCTGATCCCCCCCCCCCCGTGGTCCATCTGGAAGTTCGGTTTGTATCTCATGTTTGCCTGCCTTCCGCCACGCCTGACTGGTGTGGATTTCCCATCGGTCCGGTCCCCTGTAAAAGGTATGAAAATGCTGTAAAGTCCATTTTATGTGGAAGATGATAGCGCTTTGGCAGGGAAGTACAAGCCGGCTCTTCTGTTTCCAGAGCGGCCGCACCTTGTAATGTAAGAATAGCCGAGCGGCACAATCGTTCTCATCTGCCGCGGCGCGGGCGCAGAGTACATTCCATACCGCCATTGTTCAAAGGGAAAGGGCCGGCTTTGTTCTCCACGGAACAGAACACACATCTTTCTTCTAACCTCCGTCACATCGAGCGCTTTACGAGATCTGGCAGACGAGCGGGGAAAGTGTCATGGAAGAACATCCAGATTTTGTGTCATCCTAAACTTTCCCTGCTCTCTGTACTTTCTTTTATGCTGTTACTGATATCTATATAAAGAAAATGCAGCGCTGTGTGATGTTACTGTATTGCAGGCAGATATAAATAATAAATGAACCCAAAGCAAATGAATAAATGAATAAATAAATCAATAAATAAATAAATCACAGTCCAGTAATGGTGCTCGCTGATTCCCAGTGCAAAAGTTAGAAATGCGCACTAACCAGAAACGTATTAATAATACGCATGATATCTAGCCGCCCCCCAGTGCAGCTTCTTGGATTGAAAGGGAAGGTCTTCTCTGGGCAAACAGCTCAATAAACAGATGGAGTACGTAGAAAGGCTCCTTCAGCTCTTGCCCCCCCCCCCCCTCTGAAGAGTGATCGGTGGTGGATCGCTTTTCAGAAGGCGGTTGTCGGGCTGCTAAGAGGTCTGCTCACTGCCTGTTTTAACTCTCAAAAGGCCAAACCACGGCACCGCAACCAGTGGTGTATTTAGGTTTTGTGCTGCCCTAGGCAACACAAAAATTGCCCCCCCCCCCATGGAGAGACCCTGACACCGACCAGCACCCCCTCCCCCATGAAGAGAGCCTGACATTGACCAACAACACCCCAGCCCCCACCCCCACCCAAGAGAGCCTTCCACTACCACCTTTCCCCATACACTGGAAACCCCCCCCCCCCCCGACCCTGCGAGAGAGAAGACACTCACCTTCACAGCTCCGGACATCCCCGGGAACAAGAGTCGGGCTCTACATACACCATCAAGCAGCTGCAGCTTCTCTCAGATCCCACCTGGTCCCCATTGTGAGTGTGTCCTTTCTTCCATCCCTTCTTTTGGGGGGTGGCTCTGCCCCCCCTGAAAAATGCCGCCCTAGGTAAATGCCTTGTTTGCCTTGTGGGAAATACGCCCCTGACTGCAACTGTGTGCAGTGCAGGCAGTTCTGTCCTCGCTGCACGTTTATTAACCGCCTAAGGACCGCCTTATAGCAGATATGCTACTACAGGGCGGCACCTGTGTATAGAATCACAGATTTTTTTTGCCTTCTTTTGGATCAACTGTGGATGTAGGATTATAACTTTTTTTTTTAATGGTTGAACTGGATGGACTTTTGGTTTTTTTCAGCCAGACTAACTATGTAACTATATATACATCATTCTGCAGTTCCGGGTAGGGGGCCATCCGCCATTCGCGGCTGTGGATGTCAATCACCGGGTTCTGGCCGGTAATTACCCGCTGGCACCCGGTGATTACCGAGCATCTCCGATGGGGAGGAAGATTGGTTTGTTTACAAACAATCTTCCTCCTTGTCAGCTTGGGCACACTCAGGGGTGGACTGACAACTCATGGGGCCCCCGGGCAATAGGGGATCATGGGGCCCCTGTGTCCTCACCCACACCCAAAAAAGCCTATGAAAAAGCCAATGAAAGGTACCAGGGGCATCTCATGGGGCCCCTACTGACCCCCGGGCCCTCGGGCAGTGCCCGTGTGCTCAAATGGTCAGTCCACCCCTGGGCACACTGCTCTGGATGGCTGTGCACAGTACAGCCATCCTGATCAGTGCGATTACAGTGAAGCACACACCCCCCGCCCCCTAGTAAAAGACTCCCAGCACACAGTTAACCCTTTGATCGTCCCTCACATTAACCCCTTCCTGCCCAGTGCCATTAGTACAGTGTCAGTGCTTTTTTTTAGTATCTCTCTGCACAGCATGTTTCCCTAGTAAAACACACACAGTTAACCCTTTGATCGGCCAAGGTGTTAATTCCTTCCTGCCCAGTGTCATTAGTACAGTCTTCAAAAAAATATAGGTCACGCTTAAATACATACAAAAGTGTAACAAAAAATGTGACAAAGCAATAAGAAACAATATTATAAATCAAAGTAAAATCCAGCAAAAACGAAAAAGTCCAAAAGTTCAAATAATCAATAATGTCCAAAATAATTAATCACCAAGTGAATCTACCACCAAAAACGGTTATATAGAACTCACCAGAGTAATATGCTGATAGTTAAACAAACCAGCATATAGTATTTGTTATTCTAGGAGCAATGAATAATATGGTGACAGCAACACTGAAGAAATGAGGGATGAACTCCAATGGATGATGTGCTGCAAAGCTGAAAATCCACTCCAAAGGTGATTTAGTATCCAAACTGAGAGATGATCAGACCGTCACTCGAAAGAATCAAGTGAACAATCATGGTGCAGTATGTTTAACAAACATCAAACTTTAATGAAGAAATGCACATACAAGCGAGGTGTCCAGACTGACACCAGTATAGCCAGCGTGTGTAATGAATACAAGCGACTCAGACCCAGCTAAATATGCACATGCAACGTGCAAGCAGACCAGGAATGTTCTGAAAGTCACATCCAAAGGCACCGCCCTAAGCTTTTCGTCATCGATGTCCTCACGGAGCGGATGATTAGTACAGTGTCAGTGCTTTTTTCTTAGCACTGATCACTGTATTGGTGTCACTGGGGATGTCAGTGACACCAAGTTAGTTCCCCCCCCCCCCAGTGTCAGAATGTCCGCCGCAGTCCCGCTATAAGTCGCTGATCGCCGCCATTACTAGTAGGAAAAAAAAATAATCCCATTATCTATACCACCATTTGTAAACGCTATAACATTCACGTAAATCAATTAATTTACACGTATTAGGAATTTTGTTTAGCAAAGTCATGGAGCAGAATACATTTTGGCCTAAATTTAATTTGATTTTTTTAATTTTTTTTTTACTGGACATGTTTAATAGCAAAAAGTCCAAAATATTGTTATTTTCTCTTTTTTTGCCTACAGCACAAAAAAATAGAAAATACAGAGGTGATCAAATACCACCGAAAGAAAGCTCTATTCGTGGGAAAAAAAGGATGTAAATTTCATTTGAGTGCAGCATTGCATGACCGCGCAATTGTCAGTTAAAGTAACACAGTGCCATAACGCAAAAAAATGGCCTGGTCAGGAAGGGGGGTAAATCCTCTGGAGGACCACTTGCCCTCCAGAGGATCCCCCCCCCCCCCCACCCCCCTTTCCTGACCAGGCCATTTTTTGCAATACAGCACTGCGTTACTTTAACTTAAAATTGCGCGGTCATGCAATGCTGCACTCAAATGAAATTTATGTCCTTTTTTCCCACAAATAGAGCTTTCTTTTGGTGGTATTTGATCGTCTCTGTGTTTTTTATTTTTTGAGCTATAAACAAAAAAAGACTGACAATTTTGAAAGAAAAACTGTATTTTTAAATTTTTGCTTTAAAACCTATCCTATAAGAAAAATTTTAAAAATCAAATTTTGTCATAAATTTCAGCCAAAATGTATTCTGTTCCATGTCTTTGCTAAACAAAATTCCTAATACGTGTCAATTAATTGGTTTACGTGAATGTTATAGCGTTTACAAATGGCGGTATATATACTGGAATTTGATTTCTTTTTATACTAGTAATGGCGGCGATCAGTGACTTATAGCGGGACTGCGGTGGGCATTCTGACACTGGGGGGGGGGGGGGGGCTGACTAATGGCCACTAACATTCCCAGGGACACTAATACAGTGATCAGTGCTAAAAGGATGAAATGTCAAAGGCACATTATATGAAGTACAGCAAGGTCCAATCACACCAGATAATAATTGTAATGGGATTAATAGAACTCCAACTGGCTGACGCGTTTCAAGGCCTTGCCTCTTCCTCAGAGCCAATGGAGGCCTATTAATCCCATTACAGATCTTATCCAGTGTGATTGGACCTTGCTGTACTTCATATAATGTGCCTTTGACATTTCATCCCTTGTAAGTAGATTACCACTTTTGTATGATTTCAGTGGTGACCATGGGCCCGGGGAAGGATTTGACTCACTGCAGATTGGGGGTGTGAAGGGGTACAAGCAGGGTTCGTATGTAGCTGCAGGCTGGGGTTTACAGAAAATGACACAAGAGGAAAATCCAAATGTTTTTGCTTCCCAGGCCGAGACCTGAGCCCTAATCCCACGCTGGACCTCAGCTCATCTGCATACCAGCCAGCATTCGGCATCTTTATAACAGCGATGTACCTGTACAGTCTATTCAAGCATCTTCACTAAATGACAGTTCCTTCCCTCGCCTGGGGAGATTCCAGGTGACATCATTGTCCACAGATGTTCATGACCATGGATAGCAAATGACATCAGCCAGCTGGAGGACTGTTGTGGTGTGGGTCATTGAGGCATCGCTCATCATGATTGACAATCGATCTTCATTGCTGGATGACATGATCGACATTGTACTTCAGGGGGGGACAGTAAATACATATATACACCAATCAGCCATAACATTATGACAGGTTGAAGTGAATAACATTAATTATCTTGTTTCAATGGTATCTGAAAATTGATGGGATAGGAAGCAAGTAAACATGTTGGCCCTGAAGTTGATGCGTTGAAAGCCATTTATGGCCATCTTAGTTTGTTGTGTATGTGGCTGTGTGGCTGCAGACCGGTCGGTGCCCATGCTGACCCATGTCCACAACCAAAAGTGCCCACGATGGCATGTGAGGTTCATAACTGGACCACGGAGCAATGGAAGAAGGTGGCCTGGTCTGATGAATTATGTTTTCTTTTACATCAAGTGGATGGTCAGGTGCAGGGGCGGACTGACCATTTGAAAATTTGGGCACTGCCTGAGGGCCCGGGGTCAGTAGGGGGTCCCATGAGATGCCCCTGGTACCTTTTTCATAGGCTTTTTTGAGTTTGGGCAAGGACACAGGGGCCCCATGATCCCCTATTGCCTGGGGGCCCCATGAGTTGTCAGTCCACCCCTGAACCTGCCACACTCCAAAAATGGTTTAAGAATGGTTTGAGGGACACAACAACGAGTTTGAGGTGTTGACTTGGCCTCCAAATTCTACAGATCTCAATCCAACCGAGCATCTGTGGAATGTGCTAGAAAAACAAGTCCGATCCATGGAGGCCCCACCTTGCAACTTACAGGACTTCAAGGATCTGCTACTGACGGCTTGGTGCCAGATACCACAGCATACCTTCAAAGGACTAGTGGAGTCCATGCCTCAACAGGTCAGAGTTGTTTTGGTGGCAAAAGCAGGTCCTACTCAATATTAGGTGGGTGGTAAAAATTTTTTTTTTTTTTTTTTTTTTAATAAAGGACTTTTAAAAAGATGTCTTTGAGACTATTTACTCTTTAACATTTTTAAAAATGAGTATCAAGGGATACTATGTACCCCATACATATTCATGCATGGGAGAGGTCTGGATATCTGGGGGCTTCCTTAATTTAAAGGAGGCTTCCAGATTACAATAAGCCCGACTTCCTCCCTTCAATCATGAAGAGCAATGACCCGATGACATGCACCACCCCACCGCTACACCTGTTACAAATGACAGCTCCCCAGCCAGCTGCTGAATGTCAAGAAACCAGCAGGGGATGCTAGCTGATGTCATTGACCAAAAAGGGTCTTCATCTTATCTGGTCAATGACATCACTTGAGATGCCCGTTGGCTTGTCTACAATTTGAAACAAGCCAGTGGGTGGCGGGGAGTCATCATTTACTGCGGGGGGATTAACAGATCAAATCTGGCCATTTGGTTTACAATCTCCAGATTGTAAGCTCGAAAGAGCAGGGCCCTCAATCCCCTCATTTTTTGCCTTGTATTGTTATTGTTCTGTCACATGTTCTGTCCCCCTTTGTAATGTACAGCGCTGAGCGAACTATTGGCGCTTTATAAATACTGTATAATAATAATAATAATTTGGCTTACCTCTTCAGGAAAATGCAAACAGTCTGGGTTCAGGGCAAACTCATGTACCCTAAGGGGAGAGATTTCGCATTACTTCCTGTCTGGGCAACAAGCGCCACTGGAAATGAGAGGAAATCTCCCTAAAGGGAACACAGACTGTAGTGAATTCTCAACAGAGATTCTAACCCAGCAATGGGCAAACTACGGCTCGTGGAGCGTGATACATTGGCTGTCAGGATGTGTGTAGGCGGGGCAGCGTGACGAACGTGAGGGGAGCTAGGCTCCTCTCACAGTCCGCCCTGAAGACCGGAACAGCGCGGGAACACGGCGAGAGGAACGCGCGGAGCAAAGGTAAGTAAATTGACACAGGGGGGACTTGGCTTACTACTTGGGGGGGAATAGTACTATGGGGGATGAATTAATATGGGGAATGAATTACTATGGGGGATGAATTACTATATGGGGGATGAATTACTATAGGGGGGATGAATTACTATATGGGGGATGAATTACTATATGGGGGATGAATTACTATAGGGGGGATGAATTACTATGGGGGATGAATTACTATAAGGGGGATGAATTACTATATGGGGGATGAATTACTATATGGGGGATGAATTACTAGGGGGGATGAATTACTATATGGGGGATGAATTACTATATGGGGGATGAATTACTATGGGGGATGAATTACTATATGGGGGATGAATTACTATGGGGGATGAATTACTATATGGGGGATGAATTACTATATGGGGGATGAATTACTATGGGGGATGAATTACTATATGGGGGATGAATTAC
This sequence comes from Staurois parvus, assembly GCF_062004578.1. Taxonomy (NCBI): domain Eukaryota; kingdom Metazoa; phylum Chordata; class Amphibia; order Anura; family Ranidae; genus Staurois; species Staurois parvus. Next base: position 72,372 of record NW_028318592.1, read on the forward strand.
TATATGGGGGATGAATTACTATGGGGGATGAATTACTTTGGGGGATGAATTACTATATGGGGGATGAATTACTATGGGGGATGAATTACTATGGGGGATGAATTACTATATGGGGGATGAATTACTATATGGGGGATGAATTACTATATGGGGGATGAATTACTATGGGGGATGAATTACTATATGGGGGATTAATTACTATATGGGGGATGAATTACTATATGGGGGATGAATTACTATGCTTACTATGGGGGAATATTACTATACTTACTATGGATGACACATACACATCATTCATCTACTCTTGGTCCGGCCCCCGGGTCCAATATATGAACCCATTGCGGCCCTCAAGTCAAAAAGTTTGCCCACCCCTGTTCTAACCCTTTAACACTCTAGTCAAACCCTACACCCCAATGAAAAAAAATGTAAAAAATCCTGTAGTTCCACAAACAAAAAAGAAAAAAAAAACTTTAATCTCCTTTTAATGTACAAAACACAGTTTTGGGCTGCAGTTTGCCAGCTCTCCTGCACACGGGTTAAATGCCTCATGAAGTCTTATTGCAAAGTGTTTTCGAATTGGAAATGCCACATAAATACGATGTATTATTATTGTTATTATTCACATCTGGAGCTTGAAGTTAAACCCAAGGCTTGACGACGATGCTTTATTGAGATCAAAATCCAGACCCCAATAACTTTCAAGGCTTGTAGTTTATGAGCTGCTATGCACATTGGTAACTCAAAGGCAACTTCCTCCCCCCCCTTCCCCAAACGCACATACGAACATGCTTTTGCCTTTGTTGCTCCCGTTTCAGATATGCCTCCTTAAAGCAAAACTCCACTTTCTGCACCAATTTAAGGAAAGAAGAAAGCCATCAGAAATTAGATTCTCAGTTATCAGCCTATATAGCATAAGGAACTCTAAAAGGACCAAGGCAGGCACATTTTAGAGGTCTGCAGTCAAGTACAACTGCTCAAACTTTTTTTCTTTGGCTGGAGTTTCTCTTTAAGGTGAACCTGGAGGAGACACCAGGGCAGAGAAATAGCTGGCGGAGAGAAGAAAAGATGTTCAGCCGGGGGAAGCATGATATCGTAACATGTGGAACGTATCAATCTTTCGGGCATTCGGGAAAGTGCAACATCTGTGGGAAAGCCGCCAAGGCTGGGATAATATTCAGCAGTTAGGGTTTGATCAGGCTTGATGGGCTTCATGACAGGTTTACGGGAAATTAGGAACAACCTTGATGCCTTGGACACCGAGGATCGTCTCGCTGTAGTATTAAGTTAAAGCTGAAAATACCCCTTGTCAGTGGCGGCATGGCGTCAGTCAGGGCTCCACAGTATGATGAAATGATAGAAATTCTTGAGTTTGCTTAAAAAAAGAAAAAAAAAAAGCGTAGGCCAAAATAACTTTGTGTAGTCTCTAAAAACAGGCCCAAGAAAGTGTGTAGATTGCTGGCTTTGGTCCATCCAATTTAGGGATGATTTGTTCACTACTGGCCCCTCCAACTTTGTAATTTTGTACTCAATGGAGCCTCCCACTGGGGGTCACCTTGACTTCTGCACCCTCAATACTTGGATACAGGGGTTTTAATTATTTTCCCAATAATAAACCTTATCTTTTTTACAATTACCAACCCTGTATGGATTGTCCAATATGTCCTCCATACTGCCTTCACCAGACTGTCCAAAACACATCATCGCCACTCCTGTTAGGTACCCGTATGACTTCAAAAGTTGTCATTCAGAGATGATTTGCCCACCTCTGGACCGTACAACTTTGTAATATTCTACTTGATGGGCCTCCCCATTCAGGTCATCCTGACTTCTCCTGAACCTTCGATGCTTGGATCCAGGGGTTCTTATACATTTTAAAATTACAAACCCTCAATGGATTGTTAAATTTGTCCTCTAAACTCCCTTCACCAGACTGTTCAAACCAATGTAGATACCAGTATGATTTCAAGAGATGCCATTTAGAGATGATTTGCTCACTATTGGCCCCTACAAATTTGTAATTGTCTACTTGATGAGCCTACTCACTCATGTGACAATGACTTCTTCTGGACGTTTGATACTCAGATCCAAAGGTTCTGATCGTTTTTACAATTATGAAACCTCAACAGATTGTCCAATATGTCCTTTTGCCAGACTGTCCAAACCACATCATCACCACTCCTATTAGGTACCAGTATGACTTTGATATACATATGCTCCATACTCCATCCTTGCCAGACTGTCCAAACCAATTTAGTTACCAGTATAATTTCAAGAGATGTCATTTAGAGATGATTGCTGCACTATTGGCCCCTACAGTTTTGTAATATTCTACTTGATAGGCCCTCAGACTCAGGTAACCCTGATTTCTCCTGAAACTTTGACGCTTGTATCCAGGGTGTTTTTATCCTTTTTAAAATTGCAATCCCTCAATGGATTGCCCAATATGTCCTCCATACTTCATTCTCCAGACTGTTCAAACCACATCATCCACACTCCTGTTAGGTACCAATGTGGCTTCAAATATGTAATTTAGAGACTATTTGCCCATTACTGGCAAATACTTACTACAGCTTTCTACTTTCTTACTCCCACTCGGATCACCCTGACTTCTGCATCTTCAGTACTTGGATCCAGGGGTTCTTATCCTTTTTACAATGACAAACCTTCAATGGATTTCCAAGTATTTCCTCCATGCTCCTTTCGCCAGACTGTCCAAACCAAATCATCAAGGCTCAGATGTCATTTAGAGATGATTACTCCACTACCGTCCCCTACAACTTTGTAATTTTCTACTTGATGGGCCCTCCTACTCGGGTTCCCTGCCTTCTCCTGAACCTTCAGTACTTGGATACGGGGGTTCTTATCCTTTTTACAATTACAAACTCTCAATGGATTGCCACATATGTCCTCCATATTACCCTCGCCAGACTGCCCAAACAAGTTTAGGCACCAGTATGACTTCAAAAAATGTCATTTAGAGGTCATTTCTCCACTACTGGCTCCTACAGGTTTTTAATTTTCTACTTACTACTTGGGTCCCCTGACTTCTCCTGAACCTTCCATTCTCGGATTCAGGGCTTCTTTTTACAATTATGGGACCTTAATGGATTGCCCAATATGTCCCTCGTACTCCCTTTGGTGGACTGTCAAACCACATCATCAACACTCCTATTAGGTACCAGTGACTTTAAAAGATGATATTTAGAGATAATTTGTCCAGTACAGGCCCCTACAACTTTGTAATTTTCTACTTCAGTTACCATGACTTCTCCTGAACCTTCAAGGCTCGGATCCAGGGGTTCATCTGATGCAGAACCTCTATTATTATTTATTCATTACTGGTGCTTATATAGCGCCATCAATTTATGCAGCACTTTACATGTATCTATTATACATTCACATCAGTCCCTGCCATTAAAGAGCTTACAATCTAAGGTCCCTAAGGCCTGGTTCACATTGAATGCATGTTTGAAATTGCGCTACTTCACTTGAAGAATCGTGATTTCAAAGCAGCAGATCAGTGTGATTTGTACCTCCGATTTCACTGCGGCTTGCAAAGTCAATGCAAGTCGCAATTTAATTGGAAAATAGTAGCGCAGGAACTATTTCTGAAATCAATCTACTTCAAATTTCACTGATTAAGACAGTGCCAAAGAAATAGCCGCCACTACACCACATGCGCCACATTACCTTCTACGCGGCCGAGAGCGCGGAGTGATCTGTGAACCGTGTTACTGCCGAGGCGGAGTAATCTACCTGAGGAGGTGCGTTAGCACGTGGGCGTGCTGTTGAGTGTTCTCAGCTCTGGTGGGAGTCCTTTACATCTGCAGAGCGGCCTTTTCTTCTATGTGTGGAATACACTACCAGGTGACAGAGGGCTTTCCATGACCAGATCTGACCAGATCCATATGAGGACCTTGGAATATCAGCTTTGAATGCGCATTTGAATTGCGCATTTGGTGAGTGCGCAATTTTTACTTTTATCACCTCATCCACGAATCCAGGGATTGGAGCTCTTAAAGGACTCTCTTGGATTCTGAGCACGATATGGACTATATCCATCATTTAGTCACCGTTTTGCACTTTAATAGCACTTTTTACTGATTTATATTTATATTTATCAAGTATATAAGTATATTTATTCATTTAGTTAGCACTGCACCTCTCCCTTGTATGCATTTTTATTGAGAAGGTTCATATGGTACCTCTTTGGTGTTCAGCTGCTGTTTTCTTCTTCTTTTATTTTAATTTTTGTGATTTTATACTAGTTGTTTTAAGCGCTCACTTATTTTGAAAATTAAAGAAATACATTAGATGCGACTTTAGGTGCGATTTCTAAATCTGACCTGAAGTTGCACCCTTTTGAACCAGGGCTAACTCACATTCATACATACACATTCTAGGGTCAATTTCAACAGAAGCCAGGGGTCAGTAGGGGGTCCCATGAGATGCCCCTGGTACCTTTTTAATAGTCTTTTTTTAGTTTGGGCAGGGACACAGGGGCCCCATGATATCCTATTGCCCGGGGGGCCCCATGAGTTGTCAGTCCACCACTGAACTCACCCTAACATTATCAACCTAAACCTAAACAATTGTATTTGTAACACTCTCTAGGTTAGCTAGGTTTGTTGATTTTTTTAGGATAGAGGCTGAGTAGCAACCTGTGAGTGAGGCAGGAGTTCACCTCAGTACAGGCTGGGAGGTTCTACAGGTCGGGGCTTCTGCAGCCCTCCCACCTTTCCAGAAACTGGAAAACTTCCTGGAAGAGAGGTGGAGGAGAGGAGGAAGCCCAGATATGCATGTTGAAGTGACCTTGGCCAATCCCATAGCAGGAGGCTGGGCATGGTGACCAGGAATCAAATTTTACAGAGCCTGGGAAGCAAGGGGAGTTGGGTGGAAGATGGACTGAGAAGAAGGCTGGCAGTGTGGAGCCTGGGTGGGGGGGCCTACCTACATGTTGGTTGCTGGTCAGGAGGATCTCCACTGCCCACAGTCTCTTAGGGAGGACATCCTGAGCAGTAGGGAAGGAGCAACAGAGTGAAAGACTTGAAAGCAGCTACCAAATCATCACCCCAACAGGGCCGGACAGTGTGAGCACTCCTACACCCCCTGGGCCAGATACCCAACTAGTCCTCATCCGGGCAATACCAAACTAGTCCTCATCTGGGCCTGTTTAACTGCAAGGTTCTGGGACGTCTTGATCAGGGATATCCTCAGTACAGCTGGTTGGAGAGGAGGATTCATCCGAGGAACACTAAATTGGGACAGTGCAATTTTTTTGCTAGTCCACATTTTTGTACATAGTTGTTAAGAAGTTTGTCCTCAAGTTCTACAGTTCCTTTGGCATTCCATATACCCCTAGACCCCATCCAAGATTGTTAACCCCTTAATAAAAACAACTAAAAACCAGCTCAAGGACTGTTTACTGACTCTGAAGGTACAGGTGTGGAAAATGCATGTTGCTTAGCCTCACCACCTTAGTCTCCGCCCGAATCACAAGCCTACTGAACTCAGATTGGATGTCGCTCCACTTCCTTAAACTGAACCTCTCCAAAACCGAGCTCCTAATCTTCCCCCCAGCCCGCACACCACCCGCTACTGACATCTCTGTCACGTCCAACAATGCCACCATCAGGCCCGCCCCGCAGGCCAGAGTACTTGGTGTCATTCTTGACTCCAACCTATCCTTCCAGCCCCAAGTCCAATCTTTAACAAACTCGTGCAGACTCCACCTCCCCAACATCGCCAAAATCCGCACGTTCCTAACCCCAGAAACCACTAAACAGCTCATCCACTCCCTCATCATATCACGACTCGACTACTGCAACTCCCTCCTCACTGGCCTGACTCCCCACAGGCTATCCCCACTTCAGTCGATCCTGAATACGGCAGCCAGACTCATCCACCTTACCAACCACTCCGTCTCCGCCACCCCCCTCTGCCAATCCCTCCACTGGCTTCCGATTGCGCAACGGATCAAATTCAAAATCCTAACACTGACCTACAAAGCTGTCCATCATACTGCCCCGAACTACAGCACCTACCTAATACCCAAATACCACCCAAAACGCACTCTCCGCTCCTCACAAGACCTCCTTCTCTCTAGTTCCCTTGTCTCCTCCTCCAATGCCCGCCTCCAGGACTTCTCCACGGTGTCACCCATCCTCTGGTACTCCCTACCCCAATCCATCAGACTATCACCTACTCTACTCTCCTCTCCTTTAGGCGCACCCTGGAAACCAACCTCTTCAGGGAAGCCTACCCCACCCCCTGCTAATTGCCGACCTCCTCCACTCTTCCTACCACTCCATCCCCCCACAGCTTTTCCTCCTGTACCACTGTCCCCTCCCTCCTAGATTGTAAGCTCCGAGGAGCAGGACCCTCGAACCCCTCATGTATCGCATTGTATTGTTATTGTACTGTCTCATGTATTGTCTCCCATTGTAATGTAAAGCGCTGAGCGAACTGTAGGCGCTTTATAAATACTGTATAATAATAATAATAAAAAAAGGGACCCAACCCAAATACAACGGCCCTTATGAGGGTAATGCTACATATCAATTAAACGTTTTATCACAACAATAATAATATGGAAATGACACTGATACATCTTCAAACCAGAATGCCATGGCCCAAACTTTTTGTGGTTAGAGGCCCAGGGCCCAAATGATCACACTGAAAAGGAATGTCCCAGGGTTAAAGGCTTTTCACGGAGCTGTAAAGGCCATCTGCTGAGGGTGTGGTCTGATGACAACCAAAAAAAAAAAATTCACAAGTCGCACCGGAAAGGGAATTACGAGGACAGGACTCCAGAAGGTCCAGACTCCATAATGTTCAGTTTATTGAGAGATAATAATTCCTTTCCAAATTGGCTGCTTTGTGTTCATTTTCTTTGACCCAGAAAAGATGAGCCAATTAAACCTGTTTTTCACATTATAAATATCACCATTGCCTACGCTCACAAATATATGTGAAACATAGAATGCCAAGGGGTCCCTGGAATGATCTACAAGGTCACCAATACTAGGATGTATAGATAATAATGTGTAGCCAGGTTTGCAGCGGTTACAAATGTTCTTCCGTGTTTGGAAGCTTTGCTTCTTACCTGTGACACAAGGAAGGTGAGAATACACAAGGAAGGAGGACACTGAGGAAGGGGATACGGACTACTGTGCATCCTGGGACAACATGAGTCTGCTGGGAGGAATTGAGACTTTTTTTAGGATAGAGGCTTAGTAGCAGCCTGGGAGTGAGGCAGGAGTTCACCTCAGTACAGGCTGGGAGGTTCTACATGTCAGGGCTTCTGGAGCCCTCCCACCTTTCCAGAAACTGGAAAACTTCCTGGAAGAGATGTGGAGGAGAGAAGGAGGCCCAGATATGCATGTTTGAGTGACCTTGGCTAATCCCCTAGCAGGAGACTAGGCATGGTGACCAGGGATCAAATTTGACAGAGCCTGGGAAGCAAGGGCAGTTGGGTGGAAGATGAACTGAGAAGAAGGCTGGAAGTGTGGAGCCTGGGAGGGGGGCCTACCTACATGCTGAAAAGGAATGTCCCAGGGTTAAAGGCATTTCTTGGAGTTGTAAAGACCATCTACTAAGGGTGTGGTCTGATGACAGCCAAAAAAAAATTCACAAGTCGCATCGGAAAGGGAATTGCGAGGACTCGAGAAGGTCCAGACTCCATAATGTTCAGTTTATTGAGAGATAATACAGTAATTCCTTTCCAGATTGGCTGCTTTGTGTTCATTTTCTTTGACCCAGAAAAGATGAGCCAATTAAACCTGTTTTTCACATTATAAATATCTCTATTGCCTACGCTCACAAATATATGTGAAACATAGAATGCCAAGGGGCCTCTGGAATGATCTACAAGGTCACTAGGATGTATAGATAATAATGTGTAGCCAGGTTTGCAGCGGTTACAAATGTTCTTCCGTGTTTGGAAGCTTTGCTTCTTACCTGTGACACAAGGAAGGTGAGAATACACAAGGAAGGAGGACACTGAGGTAGGGGATATGGACTACTGTGCATCCTGGGACAACATGGGGTTTATTTACTAAAGCTGGAGAGTCCAAAATCAGACTCCCTTTTGCATAGAAACCAATCAGCTTCTAACCTCAGCTTGTTCAATGAAGCTTTGGCAATGAAACCTGGAAGCTGATTGGTTTCTATGCAGAAGTGAGTCTGATTTTGCACTCTCCAGCTTTAGTAAATAAACCCCCATGAGTCTGCTGGGAGGAATTGAGACTTTTTTTAGGATAGAAGCTGAATAGCAGCCTGGGAGTGAGGCAGGAGTTCACCTCAGGACAGGCTTCGAGGTTCTACATGTCAGGGCGTCTGGAGCCCTCCCACCTTTCCAGAAACTGGAAAACTTCCTGGAAGAGAGTTGGAGGAGAGAAGGAGGCCCAGATATGCATGTTTGAGTGACCTTGGCTAATCCCCTAGCAGGAGACTGGGCATGGTGACCAGGGATCAAATTTGACAGAGCCTGGGTAGCAAGGGGAGTTGGGTGGAAGATGGACTGAGAAGAAGGCTGGAAGTGTGGAGCCTGGGAGGGGGGCCTACCTACATGCTGAAAAGGAATGTCCCAGGGTTAAAGGCTTTTCACAGAGTTGTAAAGGCCATCTGCTAAGGGTGTGGTCTGATGACAGCCAAAAAAAAAATTCACAAGTCGCACCGGAAAGGGAATTGCGAGGACTCGAGAAGGTCCAGACTCCATAATGTTCAGTTTATTGAGAGATAATAATTCCTTTCCAGATTGGCTGCTTTGTTTCATTTTCTTTGACCCAGAAAAGATGAGCCAATTAAACCTGTTTTTCACATTATAAATATCTCCATTGCCTACGGTCACAAATATATGTGAAACATAGAATGCCAAGGGGTCCCTGGAATGGTCTACAAGGTCACTAGGATGTATAGATAATAATGTGTAGCCAGGGTTGCAGCGGTTACAAATGTTCTTCCGTGTTTGGAAGCTTTGCTTCTTACCTGTGACACAAGGAAGGAGAACATACAGGAAGGGGAGGATACGGACTACTGTGCATCCTGGGACAACATGAGTCTGCTGGGAGGAATTGAGACTTGTGCGAGATGCAGTCCCTAGACAGACTGAGCCTGTGTATCAGATTGGCAGTGGAGCTACACAACCCAGCATGACCAGAGCTCTGCAGAAAGAAAAAAGGAAGGTCTGTTCCTGCACACGAGGGAGATGTGGTGAGGACATCGTTGGAGACCATGCAGTAGGCTGTTAGCAGAACATTTTGCCACCGCATCAGGGAGGAGTAGCATATGTCTCCTGGAACATGAGACTGCCACTGTTGCCAGCTGGGGCTGCTGCCGGAGGGTTGGGGAGAACACCTCTGCGGCTGAACTGTTGCAGATACAACAGCATGTACTATATAGTATTGTGTGTTAATATCACTTGACCAGTAGATGGCACTGTACACTAAGGTTACTAGTTGTGCATATGTGTAAAACTTGTTGGTTCTCTCTCTTCAAAAGCAAGATGTCTGCTGAAATGTGTTTTGTATGTTTGCAACTTAAGCCACACAAGTAAAACAGAGTTCTGCCTCATCACTACCAGTGTCTTCTCTAACACATAACCAACATGAACCAGCTGAGCCAATGAAAAAGAACCGAGAGAGACCAGCTGTCACCTCAGGAATCAATGAGGGACCGCCGACCACACCCCATCTACATCCTATTAAGGAGGAACAGTATTGTTTGCTTGGGACACAGAGCAGGTGCTTGTGCCAGAGTTTTGCCAGAGTTTGGAGGAACTTTATCTGAGCGATCCAACACTGGATTTGGGCGCCAACGTGCTGGCCAGTAGAGAAACGGTGTGAAAAAGACTGGCAAACTATTATGTCAGTATTGCCCTTGGACTGGACCTTCCTAAGTATAGGATTTAGGCAGTGGTGTATATAGGTTTTGTGCCGCCCTAGGCAACACAAAAATCATTTGCCCCAATGGACACTGACCAACACAACACCCCCTCCCGCGGACAGAGCCTGACATTGACCAACAAAACCCCTGCCCCCCACCTAGAAGAGCCTTCCACTACCCCCAGTGATAGATTCACAGCTCCAGACATCTCAGGAACAAAAGTCAGGTTTTACATACACCATCAAGCAGCCTCTTTCAGATCCCACTTGGTTCCCACATGTCCCTTCTTTCATCCCTTCTTCTGAGGGGAGGTGCTGCCCCCTTGAAAAATGCCGCCCTAGGCAAGTGCCTTGTTTGCCTTGTGGTAAATACGCCCCTGGGTTTAGGGGTCATTCTTGGGTTAATTTGCTTATCAGCTGCATACTGCATTTTGCAGTTTAAAGTTTACATATTTGTTTGAGAAGTTATTGCCATATCCATTTTTTGGGGTGTTGTAGTAATATATATATTGTTGCATTCAGTATCCCCTCTTCAGCTCAGGTGTGTCAGAGAGTGTGGTGTTGCTTACAGAGTTGTGTTCACTGGGAAAAGGGGGCCCAAGAAAACAGTGACTCCTTTGAGGGTAAGCACTAAGGCTTGGTTCACATCTGTGCGGGTGGTGCGGCTGCGGATCCGCACGAAAATCCGTGCAGCCGCACCACCCGCACACAGGAATGCGGACCCGCGGGTGGGTGTCATTAATTCTAATGGCGCACTGGAAAACGCAGCTGTACTGGGAACTGAGGTTTTCATGCGGGCTGCGTTTTCAGAAGAAGTGCAGGGACTTCTTCCCTGGATGTCACGGGGCACGGGAGTCCATTCAAATGAATGGGCTCTCGTGCCCGCACAAAACTTGGCCCACACGGCCGCATAGATGTGAACCGGGGATAAGAAATGCATTCATGCCAAGTTTGCCTAGCGGATACCCCACCTGAAAGATGCCCCCATTCACCCCCTTTACCCCCCTCTTTGCTAATTGGTATATGCAAATAAAGTCTACTTAGGATCACCTGCTGCTGCAGACTGACATCCACTCATCAAGGCATTTCGACATTTGCCTAATTCCTTTCCAGAGCCAGCTCAGTGCTTGCATCAGGACTGAAAACTATTGAGAAGAGTACTGAGGCAGGGTGCTGTGATGTTTTCATAATGTTACTGTATATACAGCACCCTGCTGGACCCCAGCAATGGTCTGCCTGCATTGCGTAGAGAAGCACAGAGACCCAGTAATGACCCATTGGATCTAAAATGAGGTATGTCATTTTATTTTAAAAATTCATTAGTATGTTGATGAGAGGGGAAAGAAGGAACCAGGTAACAAAGAAATGTATGCAGAATTTTTATTTATTTCAGGTACTTATATAGCGACATCAATTTACGCAGCGCTTTACATATATAGTGTACATTCACATCAGTCCCTAACCCTCAAGGGGTGTACAATCTAAAGTCCCTAACTCATATTCATACACATACGAGGACAATTAACCTACCAGCATGTCTTTGGAGTGTGGGAGGAAACCAGAGTGCCTGGAGGAAACCCACGCAGTCACAGGGAGAACATGCAAACTCCAGGCAGGTGGTGCTGGGGTTGGGATTTGAACTGGCGACCCTAGTACTGCCAGGCGGAAGTGCTAACCATTTATCCACTGTGCTGCCCACAATATTAAATAAACTTTATCTTTAAGCTGTTATGTGAGTGTACAAAACACAGAATGGGGGAATGGATGGAAAATTATGTTTGTTATGCATAACACAAATATTACTTAAAATCAAATACGTCAGTACAAACAGGAATCTTTAATGGCCCCCCAGTCTTAGTCCATAGGGTTCAATACTGAGTTGGCCCCGCCCTTTGCAGCTATAACAGCCTCAACTCTTCTGGGAAGGCCGTCCACAAGGTTTAGGAGGGTGTCTATGGGAAGGTTGGACCATTCTTCCAGAAGCACATTTGTCAGGTCAGGCACTGATGTCGGGGGAGGAGGCCTGGCTCACAGTCTCCGCTCTAATTCATCCCAAAGGTGTTCTATGGGGTTGAGGTCAGGACTCTGTGCAGGCCAGTCAAGTTCCTCCACCCCAAACTGGCTCCTTCATGTCTTTATGGACCTTGCTTTGTGCACAGTCATGTTGGAACAGGAAGGGGCCATCCCCAAACTGTTTCCACAAAGTTGGGAGCATGAAATTGTCCAAAATGTCTTGGCATGCTGACACCTTAAGAGTTCCCTTCACTGGAACTAGGGGGCCAAGCCCAACCCCTGAAAAACAACCCCACACCATAATCCCTCCTTACCAAACTTTACACTTGGCACAATGCAGTCAAGCAAGAACTGTTCATCTGGCAACCGCAAAACCCAGACACGTCCATGGGATTGCCAGATAGAGAAGCGTGATTGGTCTCTCCAGAGAACGCGTCTCCGCTGCTCTAGAGTCCAGTGGCGGTGTGCTTTACACCACGGCATCTGACGCTTTGCATTTCACTTGGTGATGTAAGGCTTGGATGCAGCTGCTCGGCCATGGAAACCCATTCCATGACGCTCTCTACGCACTGTTGTTGAGCTAATCTGAAGGCCACACCAAGTGTGGAGGTCTTTAGCTATTGACTCTGCAGACAGTTGGCGACTTCTGCGCACTGTGCGCTTCAGCATGCGCTGACCCCGCTCTGTCATTTTACGTGGCCTACCACTACGTGGCTAAGCTGCTTTTCACAGTTGCTTCCACTTTGTTATAATCCCACTAACAGTTGAGCGTGGAATATTTAGTAGCCAGGAAATGTCACGGATGGACTTATTGCACAGGTGACCACCTATCACGGGACCACGCTTGGAGTCACTGAGCTCCTGAGAGCGACCCATTCTTTCACCAATGTTTGTAGAAGCAGTCTGCATGCCCAGGTGATGATTTTATACACCTGTGGCCATGGAGGGGATTGGAACACCTGAATCCAATCATTTGGAGGGCGGGGCCAATACTTTTGGCAATATAGTGTATCTTCAGGGATGTCTTGGCAAAATGCCTACAAATTGCCCAAATATTGCCTACAAGCCAGCAGGTGGATCAAGCCTGTCTTTTAGTTACACAAAGCCACAGATTTTCATCGCACATCATTACAACTTTCTAGCCGTCGACAACATAAAAAAACCAAAGATGTCATCAGCTGATTAGGACATCGGGCTCCTGCACAGTATCCTTGCTTGCCCCTACCCTACCCCTCTCCATCAGCATTATAGTCACATTAGCTGAGTGAGAGAGAGAAACTAAGGGGGAAGAGAAAAAATGGAATACTAATCAGCAGGGGCGGACTGACCATTTGCAAACTCGGGCACTGCCCGAGGGCCCAGGGTCAGTAGGGGGGCCCATGAGATGCCCCTGGTACTTTTTTCATAGGCTTTTTTGAGTTTGGGCAAGGACACAGGGGCCCCATGATCCCCTATTGCCCGGGGCCCCCATGAGTTGTCAGTCCGCCCCTGCTAATCAGTACCAGTGTGCAAAGGTGAATTTGCTTACTGACATTGGGTGTCCCACATATGCAGATATTGCTGTGTTTTGTAAGACTCTTAGCTTAGTTTTTTACATTTTGTAATTGGTGCCTCAAGAATGTGCAGAATTTTAAAAGGTGTCTTGAGATTGTGCAGAATTTTAAAGGGTTCCTCAAGATTGTGCAGAATTGAGGTTGAGAAACACTTTCCTAGACAAATATGCACAAAAATTTACAAGGACCGCTAACCTCAAACCAATAGCATTCGCCTTGAGCCCATAGCAGCAAACCCAAACCTCATCCCTACATATTGGCCCTTCTAAGGCTGGTAGCCATAGTATTGAGGTCATGCAGTGTTATTGTTTTAAAAAAAATTTCCTGGACAGATCTGCACAAAAATTCACTGGGACTGCCAAACTCGAACCCGTAGCATTCTCTTTAAAACCATAGTTTCAGCAACCCCAAACCTCATCCCTACATATCGGTTCACCTTCAAGGCTGTTGGCCATAGTATAGAGATCATGCAGTGCCTTATAGTTTTAAAAATTTGCACAAAAATTGCAGGGACTACAAATCTAGAACCCATAGCATTCCCCTTGAACCCATGTTATCAGTAAACCCAAACCTCATCCTTACATATTGGTCCTTCTATGGCAGTTGGCCATAGTAGAGAGGCCGTGCCATGCGTTATTGTTTAAAAACATTATTCTTAAGAAATCTGCACAAAAATTCACAGGGACCGTCAACCTTGAACACGTACCATTCCCTTTGAATCCATAGTATCAACAAACCCAAGCCTAATCCCTACATATCAGTTCACTTTTAAGGCTGTTGGCCGTAGTATAGAGATCATGCAGTGCATTATAGTTTAAAAAAATTCTCCTGGACAAATTTGCACAAAAATCGCAGGGACTGCAAATCTCGAACCCATAGCATTCCCCTTGAACTCATGTTATCGGTAAACCCAAACCTCATCCTTACGTACTGGTCCTTCTGAGGCTGTTGGCCATAGTACAGAGGTCATGCAGTGCATTCAAGTTTTAAAAAAATTATCCTTGACAAATCTACAAAAAAAAATCACTGGGAATGTGAACCTCGAACCCATAGCATTCTCCTTGAACCCATGGTATCAACAAACCTAAACCTCATCCCTACATAAAGGTCTTTTTAAGGCTGTTGACCATACTATAGAGGTCATGCAGTCTATTATAGTTTCAAAAAAATTCTCCTAGACAAACCTGCACAGACATTCACGGGAACCACCAACCTCGAATTCATAGTGTTCCCCTTGAACCCACGGTATCAACAAACCTAAACCTCGTCCCTACATAAAGGTCCTTTTAAGGCTGTTGGCCATACTATAGAGGTTATACAGTCCATTATAGTTTCAAACAAATTCTCCTAGACAAACCTTCACAGACATTCACAGGAACCACCAACCTCAAACTCATAGCGCCCCCCTTGAACCCATGGTATCAGCAAACCCAAACCTCACCTCTACATATTGGTCCTTCTAAGGCTGTTGACCATACTATAGAGGTTATACAGTCCATTATAGTTTCAAACAAATTCTCCTAGACAAACCTGCACAGACATTCACAGGAACCACCAACCTCGAATTCATAGTGTTCCCCTTGAACCCACGATATCAGCAAACCCAAACCTCACCTCTACATATTGGTCCTTGTAAGGCTGTTGTTCATAGCATAGAGGTCATGCAGTGCACTATAGTTTTAAATTATTCTCCTGGACAAATCTGCACACAACAAAATCACTGGGACTGCGAATCTCAAACCTGTAGCATTCTCCTTGAACCAGGGGCAGACTGACCATTTGGAAACTCGGGCACTGTCCAAGGGGCCGGGGTCAGTAGGGGGCCCCATGAGATGCCCCTGGTACCTTTTTCATAGGCTTTTTTGAGTTTGGGCAAGGACACAGGGGCCCCATGATCCCCTATTGCCGGGGGGCCCCATGAGTTGTCAGTCCGCCCCTGCCTTGAACCCAGTGCAGCAAGCAAACTTGAACCTCATCAGTACATGTCAGTAACATGTCACCGAATGTGTTAAACTCCTGGAATTTTTCAAGCGTTTGTGTGACACCCCAGAGAGTTTAAATGTTAAAATTGTTATCCCTCCAACCTCCTTGTTAAGTCTTCAGGAACTCAAGTTAAGGAAAGTTTTCTAAATAAGGATGTTTAGGCAAGTCAGTGCGGCCAGAAGTCTCAATTTAACAAGGTGAATACTTCTGACTTGTCAGCCTCATTACAGAAGCACAACATGGAAAATGTCGGGTTTTTTGGTTAACCATCAACCCTTAAACTGGCAGAATAAGCCCATAATATCCCACGGCCTCACAACTGGACCGGGTGACGCCAGAGCCCTCGTCCTTCACGTTCTAGAGACACGCAAGCATGCCAAGCTGCGTATGTTGTGGTAGAGCCGGCCATAAAAGATGGCTTTTTACGACCGCCCTTTGTCGGTTATAGGAATCTGTTACATTTTAATTCCACTAAATCACAAAAGAAAGAACGAAATCATTAAAAACAATGGCTGCTCATTTCGAGGCATCAATCACACATAACGAGTGACCCTCCAAAATGTTTTTTATATGGTCTTTGAGTGCCAGCTTGTTAAAGCGTATCTAATCCCAAGAAGAAAAATGTTATATATTGTAGCTAACAAGTTTTTAGATGTGGTGGCTGCATTTGTTTTTTTTTTCTGGCCTTTGTTTGTCATAGGTGAACCTGCCAGTAACACATGGCGATGCTCACTCATTGTACTGTACCTATGGAGGAGTAATGTTGCCACCCTGGGACAGGACTACAGAACACTTACCCCCTTTCTTTTTTTATGACCAGGATACTGGATTTCTGGGCCAGGGTCAACAGGTTTTTTCTGTTCTTGCCGAATGTACTTAGCCTTACCCCCGGTTCACATCTCTGCGGTCGCGCGGGCCGCGTTTTGCACAGGCATGAGAGCCCATTCATTTGAATGGACTCCCGTGCCTGTGACATGCAGGGATGAAGTCCCTGCACTACTTTGGAAAATGCAGCCCGCACGGGAACCTTGGTTCCCAGTACGGTTGCGTTTTCCAGTGTGGGCGGCGTGCCATTAGAATTAATGGCACCTCCCCACGCAGGGGCGGACTGACCATTTGGAAACTCGGGCACTGCCCAAGGGCCCGGGGTCAGTAGGGGGCCCCATGAGATGCCCCTGGTACCTTTTTCATAGGCTTTTTTGAGTTTGGGCAAGGACACAGGGGCCCCATGATCCCCTATGGCCCGGGGGCCCCATGAGTCATCAGTCCGCCCCTGCGCCTGCGGGTCCGCAATTCTCTTGTGCGGGTGGTGCGGCTGCACGGATTTTCGTGCGGATCCGCAGTGGCACCACCCGCACATATGTGAACCTAGGGTAAGCACATCCTCCAGCTGGTTGAAGAGCCTAACAAAGCCGGAATCAGCTTTGATTGGCTATCTGCTATGGTTTACCGGGATGTCTAGGGAGCAGGGGCGGACTGAAAACTCATGGGGCCCCCGGGCAATAGGGGATCATGGGGCCCCTGTGTCCTTGCCCAAACTCAAAAAAGCCTATGAAAAAAGTACCAGGGGCATCTCATGGGGCCCCCTACTGACCCCGGGCCCTCGGGCAGTGCCCAAGTTTCCAAATGGTCAGTCCGCCCCTGCTAGGGATCCATTTTTAAAAGCTCAGAAGCAATCTTGCTGTGATTGAATGCTCCTAAGTGCAGAGGAGAGATTTGGGGTCTTATAGACCCCAGATCCCTCCATAAAGAGTACCTGTAACATGCATATTGCTGTCACAGGGGATGTTTACATTCCTGGTGACAGCAATAAAAGAGATAAAAAAAAATAAAGAAACAGTGTAAAAATAAAAATAATAAAAATAATAATGAAAAATAAATTAAAGTGATCCCATCCCCAAAGGCGAACGCATGCGTCGGTCCCGCAGGCACACAAACAGTGATCATCCCACACATGTGAAGTATCACCGCAAACCTCAGTAATTCTAGCACTTGAGCTCCTCTTTAAATCTAAAGTGGTAACCTGTAAAGGATTTTAAAGCGTCGCCTATGGATAGTAAAAGTTATGTTGTTTGTCACCATTGCACAGGTGTACGCAATTTTAAAGCGTGACATGTTTGATAATTACTTACTCGACATAACATTATCTTTTATATTTTATGAAAAAAATTAGGTTATTGTGTTTTTTGCATTAAAATTTAAAAAGGCGTATTTTTTATTTTTAATAAAAAATTGCAAAACCCACTAATTTATTCTCTAGGGCCTCTGCTCTAAAATAAAAAAACAGCATCATCAAGTCCCTTCACCTTCGCAACATCTCCAAGATACGCCCGTTCCTAACTTCGGAAACTACTAAGCAACTTATTCACTCCCTTGTTACACTGTTCAACAAATTTTTATTTTTTGCCAGTTTTGGAAACAAAAGGATCCATTTCTTAATGAATTTCACATTCTGAGTTCAAATATAACAATGAAATTTGTCAATTGGCTCTAGTTTTTCTGTAAACGGAAAGTTTTCTACTATAGGCGTAATGACTACATAATGCACAATAATTATATAGATAGATGTCTTTCCACAAATATAAAGCAAGTGATATTGACTACATAACAAAGCCTAAATGGCATAATATATTGCATAGGATTACCAAGAAAAATTATAGCCATAAGCTAAGTTGAATCATTTTAATACTTAGGATTCTCACTAGTTTTGTCTTCAGTTTGTGTCGGTTTTGCTTCTCTTGGCTTTTCTCTTGTATTCGAGGAAAGGGCTATCTCTTACAACTGTCCAGCAATAGTCAGCAAGCATTGATGGGCTCCATTTACCTTGATATCTTCTTTCCATAGCTGCAATGTCTTGATGGAAGCGCTCTCCGTGTTCATCACTCACTGCTCCACAGTTTGGTGGGAAAAAATCCAGATGCGAATGTAGAAAATGAATTTTTAGAGACATGTTGCAACCCAGATTTCTGTAAGTCTGGATGAGTTTTTCTACCACTTTCTTGTAGTCTGGTGTTTTATTGTTTCCAAGAAAATTTGATGTCACTGATACAAATGCTGTCCAGGCAACCTTTTCGAACTACAATCAGCTACAGATACTGCAGCTTTTATGCAGTGAAGTGATGCAATTAAAGGCTAATATTGCATCATCTCAGTATACATGCAATTTTCTATTGGTCACCAGTATCAATTGCGCAATATGCAGCTGAAGTTGCATCATAATTTTGAATGGCTTACGTCATTAGATGGGTGAATATATCATGGAAACTAGAGCCAATCAACATTTTTTAGGGTCATTTTCGTTTTCAGCACCCCAAAATTATGTAAGATTAGCTAATTTTATGCCCAAAACTTTTTACCTGTTGAACAGTGTTATCTCTTGCCTTGATTATTGTAACTCCCTTCTCATTGGCCGACCTCATCGCAGGCTATCCCCTCTTCAGTCTATCATGAATGCTGCTGCCAGACTTATCCACCTTACTAACCGTTCTGTATATGCCACCCCTCTCTGCCAATCCCTCCACTGGCCTCCATTCAGTGTCCTCCACCCCTCTCTGCCAATCCCTCCTCTGGCCTCCACTCAGTGTCCTCCACCCCTCTCTGCCAATCCCTCCTCTGGCCTCCACTCAGTGCCCTCCACCTCTCTCTGCCAATCCCTCCACTGGCCTCCACTCAGTGTCCTCCACCCCTCTCTGCCAATCCTTCCACTGGCCTCCACTCAGTGCCCTCCACCTCTCTCTGCCAATCCCTCCACTGGCCTCCACTCAGTGTCCTTCACCCCTCTCTGCCAATCCCTCCACTGGCTTCCCATTGCCCAACGGATAAAATTCAAAACACTAACAATAACATATAAAGCCATTTATAACTCTGCCCCAAATTACATCACCAATCTTGTCTCCAAATATCACCCAAACCGTCCTCTCTGCTCCTCGCACGACCTCCTGCTCTCTAGCTCCCTTGTCTCCTCCTCCCATGCTCGTCTCCAGGACTTCTCCAGAGCTTCCCCCATCCTCTGGAACTCTCTACCCCAATTTATCAGACTATTGCCTACTCTGCTCACTTTTAGACGATCTCTGAAAACCTATCTCTTCGGGGAAGCCTATCCTGCCCTCAGCTAATACTGGAATCTTCTACTCTTCCAACCAGTCCATCCCCCACAGTTACTACCTTTTGTACCACTAGCCCCTCCCTCTTAGATTGTAAGCTCCAAGGATCAGGGCCCTCCTATCCCTCTTGTATTGAACTGTATCGTTGCTGTATTGTCTCCTGTTATATTGTAAAGTGCTGAGAAAACTGTTGGCGCGATATAAATCCTGTATAATAATAATAAATAGGACTCGAGATCAGCATAGTAGGGTCCAATAAGAATGAATTAATGTAGCCCAGAAGCGCATGTGAGTGGCTCAACCAAAAGATTGATCCCCAGTAATCTCTTAAGCATACCAACCATCTCAGCCCACTACCCCTGCAGCTTGGGGCAACACCATGTGAGATGAATAGGAGATCCTGGATGTCCACATCTAGCATAGGATGGGTCGCTCCTCACCCCAATTGCACATAGGAATCCAGGTGTCCTATGGACTCTGTAGAGGATAAAGATCTGCGAACGTCTATGTGAGGGAAGTAAAAGAGACCAGTGGGGAGGGATTATAAGACGTCTTCCCAGATGTCCCCCAATGGCTTTTACCCACTGAGCTATAGGACATTTCTGCAGGAATTTATCTAACAATGCTAAACGTGTCCAGAATAAGTTCTTCAGTAGAGGAGGCTGGCACTATACTGTTTATTACAGACAAGGAGAAGAAGCGAAATTTCGATGGGCCTGTATGGCACGTCCCAGCTGGAGAAATTGATAGAACCATCTATGGTTAAGGGTCTTTTTAAAGTTTATTTGCTTGTAGAAAGTTGTAACTGGAGTGGATTTGGGATGACGTGGGATACTCCAAAACATTAGGTATTGTTAGCGGAGGACACTTCTCGCTCAGTAAGGTAGA
The DNA here is from genome assembly GCF_062004578.1 of Staurois parvus. Taxonomy (NCBI): domain Eukaryota; kingdom Metazoa; phylum Chordata; class Amphibia; order Anura; family Ranidae; genus Staurois; species Staurois parvus. The sequence continues at coordinate 92,796 of NW_028318592.1, forward strand.
CTGGAACAGGGGCAGACTGACAACTCATGGGGCCCCCGGGCAATAGGGGATCATGGGGCCCCTGTGTCCTTGCCCAAACTCAAAAAAGCCTATGAAAAAGGTACCAGGGGCATCTCATGGGGCCCCCTACTGACCCCGGACCCTCGGTCAGTCCCCTAGTTTCCTAATGGTCAGTCCACCCCTGGACTAGAACAGTCTGTAGGTTCAGAGCTGGGGGTCATAAATTGAGGTGAAGTGTCCCAGAAGGCTACGGCGGAAGGAGGGGGGCCAAACGTCCATCTGAAATCACCGCGGTGCATCTGACCAGAAGTGGGAGTGGGTACCTGCCAAAACCAGGAACCTGCTCCCCCCAAAAAAGTGCCAAATGTGGCAGTGGAGGGGGGGGGGAGGTGCAAACAAGTGGAACTTCCTCTCTTAGGTGATGTTCCATTTCAAGATCCTATATTGTTTGTAACCCAGGGACTACCTGTATACACATAAAAAAAATCAACGGACCACTTGGTTTTATTTTTCAATTTCTTTTCTAGAAAAACAATGCCGCTGCCGTGACTCTCAAAAGCATGCCAATACATTGTCTGGAAGGAAAGGGCTCTCGGGAGATGTCATTCTGGGGGCGTGTCTGCATCAGTAGGAACTGACCTCCCAGTAGCTGCTCTTGCAATTCTACAAGTGTGATGATGAGGAAAAAAAAGCTCTCTCGTCGCGGGAACAAAGTAAAAAAGAAAAAAAAAAAGATCAAGCCGGAATGCGATTTAGAAGGGGAGTGGGAGGTTTGGGGTTAAATTTGCATAATGACCGGACAGATCCTTTAAATGACAGGTTTGCTTTAATTAACCCCTAGAAACTGACGTTCCTTCTTCTTGCTTTCTAGTACTGTTCTCTGTTCGGACTCTGCTACCTCTTCCCTCCCCCCATCCACCCCAGCCCTGTAATGGCCTTTTGCGTCCCTTTAAAGCACATACAGATGCAGCCGTTGTCTAGAACAATCATCCGGCCCAGGTAGGTAATGGGCAATGGCAGCACTTGGCAACTTCTCATTTGCCTCTATGCAATTTTCCCATAATTGCACTTCCTACGTCCCGGCCATCTGTGAAAGATCAGATGCTGAGGCAGACCCGCTCATTAGTACATGGACCACTCCTCGCAGCAACCTCCGAAAAAAAGAGACATGGGGTCTATGTAACCATGACAGGGGTCTCCCGAGCCTCTTCTACTGGCTGGTATGTGTGCCGCCACCGGAGTTAACCCTACCCCTGCCGCATGAACCCCGGAGTTTTTGCAGCTTTGCAGTTTTCTTTTTTTCAGCATTGCTTTAAAGAGATTCGGCTGAAAGTAAGCTCTGAGGCTAAGCTCACGCTCGCGTCAACATCAGGCGTTTCATCTGCGATTATTGAAGCCTCGCGAACGCCTGCCAGCCCTCTGTGTCAATTATGTGCATTACAGGGAACAGTCTTAGGACTCATTTAGGGGGCAGGGGTGGACTGACAACTCATGGGGCCCCCGGGCAATAGGGGATCATGGGGCCCCTGTGTCCTTGCCCAAATTCAAAAAAGCCTATGAAAAAGGTACCAGGGGCATCTCATGGGGCCCCCGGGCAGTGCCCGAGTTTTCAAATGGTCAGTCCGCCACTATTTAGGGGTGCAAAGAAATTTGAGCACCCATTAATGCACCTAATGCTTTGGGCTGTATTAACAGGGCATTTTTGGTGTGATTTTGGTGCATTTGCGTTGCGCTGCAAAAAGCTTGCCAGATGCCCCTTCTTTATTGGTTTTATTATTGCATGGATTTTTGTATTATTATCTCGGCTAATAGCACTTTCTGAACGCATCTCAAAATCACTGTAAGGGCCGGTTCACACTATAGAAATGCAGTCCAGATGTGTTTCTGCATGCGCATTTTTGACACGTTTTTGATGCGTTCCGGTGTGTTTTTGATGCTTTTTTGATGCGTTCCAATGCGTTTTTATGCATTCCAGTTAATTTTTTCTCCCTTTTTCTTCAATTTAAAGAGGAGTTCCACCCAAAAGGAGAAGTTCTGCTTTAAGCCTTTGTCCCCCGATCCCTGTTAAGGATTGGCACCTTTGGGGAGCGGGGGGGAGAGATACCCGAATTTGACAGGTACCCGCACCCACTTCTGCTGCAATCGCCTAGGCAATCGGAAGTGGAAGTCAACCTCCCCCCTCCCTCCCTGTAGTCTTCTGGGACACGTGACAGGTCCCAGAAGACAACGGGGCCATTCACAAAGCTCAGCACTTCTCGCACATGTGCAGTGGGCACCCGGCTGTGAAGCCGCAAGCTGTCGCAGCCGGGTGCCCACATGGAAGATGCCGGGGAGAGAAGACGGCCGGTGAAAGCAGCTGTGGTGAGGACACCACGGGACCGAGGGACAGGTAAGTGTCTGTATTTTAAAAATCAGCAACTACAGTTTTTGTAGCTGCTGACTTTTTTTTTTTTTAGCTGGAACCAGGGGCGGACTGACCATTTGGAAACTGGAGCACTGCCCGAGGGCCCGGGGTCAGTAGGGGGCCCCATGATATGCCCCTGGTACCTTTTTCATAGGCTTTTTTGAGTTTGGGCAAGGACACAGGGGCCCCATGATCCCCTATTGCCCGGGGGCCCCATGAGTTGTCAGTCCGCCCCTGGCTTGAAGTCCGCTTTAAATAGGGACATGTGCATTTCAGTGCGTTTTTGATGCATTTTACGGTGTTCCAGTACAGTTCTGTGCAGAAAAAAACACAGCATGTTCTAATTTTTTTTCTGCAACCAGAACGCACTGGAACTGTAAGCACTGATGTGAACTGTGACATTGACAACCATATAACCTACTATCTGTGCATTTTGGATGCAGTAAAAAAGCAACTGAAACACATGCAGCCTGAGGGCAGGTTCACACTATAGAAACGCAGTCCAGATGTGTTCCGTATGCATTTTTGCACGCGCGTTTTAGACGCATTTTTTTAAGAGTTTTTTACGCAGTGCGTTTGTTATGCATTACAGTTCATTTTTTCCCCTCTCTTTTTCTTCACTTTCAATAGGGACATGTGCATTCTAGTGCATTTTCGGTGCGTTCCAGTGTGTTCTGGTGCATTTTTTTATGCGTTTTACCATGTTCCAGTACAGTTCTGTGCAGCAAAAATGCCGCCTGTTCTACTTTTTTTCTGCAACCGGAACTCACTGGAACTGCAAGCGCTGATGTGAAATATGACATTGACAACCATATCACCTACTTTCTGTGTATTTTGGATGCAGAAAAAAAGCAACTAAAACGCATGTAGTGTGAACTGGCCCTAAGGGATGGTTCACACTACAGAAACGCAGTCCAGATGCATTTTGGAAGTGCTTTTGCATGCGCATTTTTGACGCGATCTAATGCATTTTTTATGCATTACAGTTCATATTTTCCTTCCCCTCTTTTTCTTTCATTTAACCACTTCCCGACCGGCCATTTATATATAAACGGCCGGACGGTGGCAGTGCAGGGTCGGGTGGCCATTTATAAACGGCCTCCCCGCACTCTGCTTGTGCGCGCTCCCTGGGAGCACGCAGCACCGCGATCCGGTGCCCGCTGTGTTCTCCGGACACAGTGAAACACCGATCGTCGGACGGGACCTCTGTACGAGGTCCCGATCATGTGATCACTGATTGGCCAATCGGTGATCACATGCAAAGTAGCAAGCAAGATGTCACTTGTGACATCATTGCTTACTACATGTGAATTCACAACAGCCTTGTACCATGTGACAAGCTGTGACCAATCACAGCTCACTCTGTATTTCTCAATGACTGCAAGAATGCAGACAGAGAGAAAGAGAAATGATTGCTTTTACAGCCTTTTTTACATTAAATAAAATAAAAATGTAAAAAAAAAATATTTAAAAATTATAATTTTTGGTTATAAACTAATTTGGATTTTTTTTTTACTAAAAAGATAACAGAATAATTTTTTTGCTAAGATTTATGATGAAATATTATTTATTTACAAAATTTTTTTTAAAAAACACTTTTTTTCAAATTTTTTGGACATTATCATTTACATAGCAAAAAAAATAAAAATCCCAGCAGTGAATAAATACCACCAAAATAAAGCTTTATCTGTCTCCAAAAAATGGTAAAAAATGAATTTGGGTACAGTGTTGCATGACCGCGCAATTGTCATTCAAAGTGTGATAGCGCTGAAAGCTGAAAATTGCCCTGGTCAGGAAGGGGGGGAAAGTGTCCGGTCTGGAAGTGGTTAAATAGGGACATGTGCATTCTAGTGCGTTTTTGGTACATTCTGGTGCATTTTCGATGCGTTTTACTGCGTTCCAGTACAGTTCTGTACAGCATAAATGCAGCCTGTTCTACTTCACCCCGCCATCAGGTGAGAAGAGGAGAGCGTGAGTCCCAGCGATTCCAGTGTCAACCAATACAAGTGTAGGGATGGACGCTGCTCAACCGACCCCAGGAGTCCAATGTAGAGGAATGGTCTCAGCCTCCGCTCTGGCCATGCCTGCTTGCACATTTCACCCCGCGCACCGGTGGTTTGTCACAGAGGTCTCTCTGGTCTGCCCTGGTGGGCAGGGTAAAACGCATCAGAGGATGTGGCCAGAACGGTGGCTGAGACCAGTCCTCAACATTGGGGTCAGTTGAGCAGCGTCCAGGGGCAGACTGACCATTTGAGCACTTGGGCACTGCCTGAGGGCCCGGGGTCAGTAGGGGGCCCCATGAAATGCCCCATTACCTTTTTAGGGTGTGCTTTGAGTGTGGGCAAGGACACAGGGGCCCCATGATCCCCTATTGCCCGGGGCCCCATGAGTTGTCAGTCCACCCCTGAAACTGCTAAATACCTTTTCTCATCAGCAGTATATTGCAGTCTTGTGACTTCTGTCAGTGTCCAGCAGAGCACTGGATAAAGCTTGCAGGTACCTTTTTATAGGCTTTTTTGGGTGTGCTTTGAGTGTGGGCAAGGACACAGGGGCCCCATGAGCCCTATTGCCCGGGGGCCCCATGAATTGTCAGTCCGCCCCTGGCAGCGTCCATCCCACAATGCACCAAAAATGGATCACAGATGCCCCTATGGCATTTACAGTGTGTTCAGGATGAGGCAATAGTAGCCAGAATGACAGTACTAGAATCTATGCAATAGAAAAAAAAAAAACAACACAGAGGAGGTACCTGGAAAAGTCCAAATGCATGAAAAACACATTAATAACGCATCTTAATGCAATAGGTATGTTAATGGGTGTCGATAGTATCTAAAATTTCAAAGCTCATCTGAGGGTCTGTTCACACCAGTTGCTGCATTACAAAGCATTGGCTGGTGTGTGGCGCAATGCAGTGAAATAACGGCAATCACAGCGCGTCACATTGTTCACTTTTTTATTTTTTACACATACTTTAATGCAATGTCAGCCCGGGTTCACACTGATGCGGTGCGGAATTTGCAGCGTTTTCAGTGGGAATTCTGCACCGCATCAGAACCGCACCCCGTTCATGCGAACCGCTGCGGGTGTGTATGTAAAGTTAACAACACCCCGAAAGCGGTCCGCAAAACGCGGTGCGATGTGCAGAATCGGATCGCATAGATGTGAATACCCATGTGAACCAATTCTAGTGCGGACCCCAAAAAAAAGGTCCTGCATGTGAAGAATGCATGAAGGTAAAAAAACTTCTGTGTGCAGCAGCCCCCCCAACACTTACTTGAGCCCCATCTCAATCCAGCGATGTGCACGAGAGCCTTGGCTCTCCCGGGTCTCTCCCTGCTCTTTGGCTGAGACAGCAGTGGGAACCATTGGCTGAACATCCTCCTACAACTTCCACCAGGCACTCTCCATACCAAAATCCCAGACCAGGGCGGACTGACAACTCATGGGGCCCCCGGGCAATAGGGGATCATGGGGCTCCTGTGTCCTTGCCCAAACTCAAAAAAGCCTATAATAAAGGTACCAGGGGCATCTCATGGGGTCCCCTACTGACCCTGGGCCCTCCGGCAGTGCCCGAGTTTCCAAATGGTGAGTCCGCCCCTGTCCCAGACTAATTCCTTGAAACAAACCCCCAGCTATGCTACAGCTGGGACCTCGATGAACATCCAGCAATGTTCCAGTGGGCTGCCATTGAGGCAAAGGCCCCTAGGCAGGGGGCTCCTCCTGCAGAACTGGACCCAGGACCAACAAAACACCAACTCCAGGCTTCAGACTATTTATGGGCTGTCTAGCCACCTCCTGGGCACAACTCAAAAGAGATTGTCTGGGATCCCATAAATATTCAGACTGCCCTTTTATCTTTCCTCCCACTGTGATTCAGGAACCCCCTACAATACAGAGGGAAATAATCGAAACACCTGCCTATGAAACACTGATCAGACTAAAGCAATCAACAACTGCTTCACTGGCCACAGAGGAGCCAAACTAAATTTGTCTAGCAGCCTATACTAACTCAGAGGGGTGTACACCAGGTACTGAGCCTAGAAGTGAATTCATAGGTACTGAGCCTAGAAGTGAATTCATAGGTACTGAACCTAGTAGTGAATTCATAGGTACTGAGCCTAGTAGTGAATTCATAGGTACTGAGCCTAGTAGTGAATTCGTAGGTACTGAGCCTAGTAGTGAATTCGTAGGTACTGAGCCTAGTAGGGAATTCATAGGTACTGAGCCTAGAAGTGAATTCATAGGTACTGAGCCCAGTAGTGAATTCATAGGTACTGAGCCTAGAAGTGAATTCGTAGGTACTGAGCCTAGTAGTGAATTCCTATGTACTGAGCCCAGTAGGGAATATATAGGTACTGAGTCTAGTAGTGAATTCGTAGGTACTGAGCCTAGTAGTGAATTTGTAGGTACTGAGCCGAGTAGTGAATTCATAGGTACTGAGCCTAATAGTGAATTCATAGGTACTGAGCCCAGTAGTACTGAGCCTAGTAGTGAATTTGTAGGTACTGAGCCAAGTAGTGAATTCATAGGTACTGAGCCTAGTAGTACAGTACTACGTAGTGATCTAGTTGTAAATATGTAGGTACTGAGCCTAGTAGGGAATATATAGGTACTGAGTCTAGTAGTGAATTCATAGGTACTGAGCCTAGTAGTGAATTTGTAGGTACTCAGCCTAGTAGTGACTTCATAGGTACTGAGCCTAGTAGTGAATTCGTAGGTACTGAGCCTAGTAGTGAATTCATAGATACTGAGCCTAGCAGTGAAGTCATAGGTACTGAGCCTAGCAGTGAAGTCATAGGTAATGAGCCTAGTAGTGAATTCCTATGTACTGAGCCCAGTAGGGAATATATAGGTATTGAGCCTAGTAGTGAATTCATAGATACCGAGCCTAGTAGTGAATTCATAGGTGCTGAGACTAGTAGTGAATTCATAGGTGCTGAGCCTAGTAGTACAGTACTACGTAGTGATCTAGTTGTAAATATGTAGGTACTGGGACTATTAATGAATTCATAGGTACGGAGTCCAGTAGTACTGTAAATTCATAGGTATGAATAGGTGAAAGGAAAATGAATGCCTTTTTTACGTCAGTGATACTTTGCATGAATGGTGAAGCTGGTGGTTCTAGTTCATGCTGTAGGTCGATGCAATCTTTAAAGAAGAACTCCAGGCAAAATGTTTATTTTCCCATGCAGTTGGGCTGTGCCCACACTTCATAGGTTAACTGCTCCTTTTTGTCTAGGGCGGGTGTCGGCAACCCGCGGCTCCAGAGCCGCATGCGGCTCTTTTTCATCTTTGCTGCGGCTCCGGAGCACACTGCCCACCAGGTGGTCGGCAAGCCGCAGATCGCGAGCCACATGCGGCTCTTCTGTGTGCCGGGCGCCCGCTCCCCTCCCTCCTCAAAAATCCGGCCCGCGGAGCGTGGAACATTGGCTGTCAGGATGTAGGTGGGGCAGCCAGGATGTAGGCGGGGCAGAGTGACGAACTCCTCTCTCAGTCCGCCCTGAAGACCAGAACGGCGCGGGAACACAGCGAGAGGAACGCGCGGAGCAAAGGTAAGTGAATTGAGACAATATGGGGGATGAATTACTATGTGGGGGATGAATTACTGTGTGGGGGATGAATTACTATGTGGGGGATGAATTACTATGGGGGATGAATTACTATGGGGAATGAATTACTATGTGGGGGATGAATTACTATGGGGGAAGAATTACTATATGGGGGATGAATTACTATGGGGGAAGAATTACTATATGGGGGATGAATTACTATATGGGGGATGAATTACTATGGGGGAAGAATTACTATATGGGGGATGAATTACTATATGGGGGATGAATTACTATGGGGGATGAATTACTATGGGGGATGAATTACTATGTGGGGGATGAATTACTATATGGGGGATGAATTACTATGGGGGAAGAATTACTATATGGGGGATGAATTACTATATGGGGGATGAATTACTATGGGGGAAGAATTACTATATGGGGGATGAATTACTATATGGGGGATGAATTACTATGGGGGATGAATTACTATGTGGGGGATGAATTACTATGGGGGATGAATTACTATATGGGGGATGAATTACTATATGGGGGATGAATTACTATGGGGGATGAATTACTATATGGGGGATGAATTACTATGGGGGATGAATTACTATATGGGGGATGTATTTTCAGTTTTAAAAATGTGGCTGTCAAAATAAATTTCAATCGTGGTTTTGGCGAGATTTGGCTCAGTTGAAAAAAAAGGTTGCCCACCACTGACCTAAGGCTATGATTGTGATTATGAAGATACACTGTGGCCCTGATTAACCCTTTGCTTACTGGGCCCTTAAACCCCCTTCATGACCAGAGTGCTTTTTGCAATATATGCAGTGTCAGATTTGTTATAAATGTTGCAATGGTTTTGCGGCTCCCAGTCTTTTTTTTCCCTTCGGAAACGGGTCCAAGTGGCTCTTTATGTCTTAAAGGTTGCAGACCCCTGGTCTAGGGGATTGCAGAGCAGAGACATACTTACCTAACCCGCCAATCCTCCGAGAGCAAGACCGCCTCCTGCCTCCCCTTCCCCCACACACACTAGCGGTCTTGTAAATGGACTGTTCCTGATGTCATCACGCCCATAGACTGGCTCTGGATGTGGGCGAGGCAGGAACAGTAGGAACAGTCCATTGCTGGATGTGGGGGACTGCTGTTTTCCGAAGGATCGGGTAAGTATAGCTTTTCTTTGCACGCCTAGACAAAACAAGCAGTTAACCCATGCAGTGCCACTGCATGTAAAAATAAAAATTTTGCCCGGAGTTCTGCTTTAATATTTGTGATATTACAGGTGAAGATACCAATTTCAAGTCACAAATACAGCCCCATAATAAATTTTACTAAATGAAAGGCTTTCTGCTAGTACATCTCCTCTCTTAATTCTACAATCCAAAGCTCCATGAATTTTCTATGTAATTAAGTAATTATCTAATAAAGAGTTTTGTTACACAAGGCTTGGGAAATTTGGCGTGTCACCAGCTGGGGGGGGGGGGGGGTGTTGTTGGACGTAGAGGAGAATACGCAACAAGTTCTACAGTTTTTGCACATAATATTCTTGGTATCATTATGAGAGCTGTAACTATGCTTCTAACTGTCATTTCCAGGGACAGGCTGTGGGTTCGGAGGTTTGTTCCAGGAAGTTTTTGTCCCTAGAAATGTTTCTGAGTTGGCCGGATGAAAAATTCTTTATTATACAAAATCTGTTTTCCTTATCTGCTAACCCCTTGCCTTCCTGAGGATCCCCCTCCCGACCAGGCCATTGTTTGCATTACAGTGCTGCGTTATTTTGACTGACAATTGCACGGTCATGCAATGCTGCACCCAAATGAAATTTATGTCTTTTTTTCCCACACATAGATCTTTCTTTCGGTGGTATTTGATCAACTTTGTGGTCTTTATTTTTTGCACTATAAACAAAAAAAGACTAACAGTTTTGAAGAAAAAAAAAAGCAATATTTTGACTTTTTGCTATAAAACATATCCAATAAAACAATATAAAAAAAATCAAATTTCTTCATAAATTTAGGCCAAAATGTAATTTGCTACATGTGTTTGCCAAGAAATATCCCAATAATTGTATATTAATTGGTGTATGTGAAATGGCGGTATATATACTGGAATTTTTTATTTTTTTTTAATACTAGTAATGGCGGTGATCAGCGACTTATAGCAGGACTGCGAGACTGCGGCGGGCATTCTGACACTGGGTAGGAACTGACTATTTGCCATTGACATCCCCATTGACACTAATACAGTGATCAGTGCTAATAAAAAGCACTTAAATAAAGGAATGTGCTAAAACCACAAACTATTCCTAATTTAGTGTGGAAACATTAGTGCAAAAGATATATATATCTATTCTCAATTAATATCAAAAAATATCAAAATGATGTGCAAAACTATTTTTTAGTGCATAAATAATTTAAATAATTAAATTTGTGAATATAAAAAAATGTCCATTTCTGAATTTATTCAAATGTCCAAACAAATCCTTTTCAAATTCAGGTGCTCTCAAAGAAATTGTGCCAAAATCCACCACCAAAGTAAAGTTGGGTAACTCACCAGAGCTCCATGCTGATCAATCTCTAGATCAGCAAAAAACGCTTTTTGCTCTGGGAGCAGATGCAATAAATCAACTTCTCAGGTGTGATGATCAATAGCTACACAATCATCCATAAGGTAGGTATCCACCACTCAATATAATGGTTCCAGGAGCATTATATCACTCTCTCTTTTTATATCTCTCCACCGAGGTCATGTTTGGGAATGAAAGAGAAAATCATGGTGCAGCCAGTTTTTTTATAAAAGTATCCAACAATTTAATAAAGATTTACACTCACAAAAAGGGTGTCTTCACCGACACCAGTATAACAGCATAAAACAGCAACTGGTATAACAGTCTCCTGTTCCCCGCACACTCACTACAGCGCTCGTGACTCAATCCTCTCCACAGACGTCAGCATCCAGCAAGCCAAGCCCTAATACTAATGACACTGGGGAAGAAGGGGTTAACATCTGGGGCAATCAAAGGGTTAGCTGTGTGTGTTTTACTAGGGAGACATGCTGTGCAGAGAGATACAAAGCAGCATGTCCATGCTGACAGGAGAGAGACCTGTGTTGTTTACACTCAGGTCTCTCCCCTGTCAGTTTTGCCAATGATCACTGAGTGACGGCCAGGACACCGGTGATTGACATTCCCAGCCACCAATAGCGGCGTGGGTAGGGTTGCCACCTCATCCCTTTAAAACTGAACAATTAATTACACAGGTTCTGAGGCCAATTTAATACAAATAAAGCACTAGGTGAGCTTAATTGGCACCTTAATCAGCCACAGAACCTGTGTAATGGATATGTGTTTGGTTTTAAAGAGAAGAGGTGGCAACCCCAGGCGCGGGTAGGGTGGCGCGCGCCTCCTCCCCGAAAATGCAAATCATTTATATTTACGCGATTTTGCGCAGTCATGCCACCCTGTAGCAGTACTTCTGCTATAGGGGGGATGGCAAGTAGACAATCTTATTTGGGATTTTAAGGACCTGTTTGTAAACCAATTGAGAGCCAAATTGGGCTCTTGCCATCCAGCTTGGCTGTGTATCAGATATCTACAGGTCAGGGAAATAGAAAAATATTGAGATGACTTTTGTGTATTTAGTAGACATGTGCGATTCATTCTGTTGCAAATAAAAATTTGGATGAAATCTCCGTGATTCGGAGATTCGGATGTATCCGAATCTCCAAAGCACAATACTAACAAATTTCAACTAATCCAAAATAAATTATAACAAAAACAACAAATTCATTCATATTCTTTTGCATTCATTCTGATGACAGGATCATTTGGGCTTTTGTTAATGTTTGAAGCATCCGAAATAACTTAACAACATGACGAATTATGCAAATTGATTCAGATCAGGGGCGGACTGACCATTTGGAAACTCGGCACTGCCCGAGGGCCAGGGGTCAGTAGGGGGCCCCATGAGATGCCCCTGGTACCTTTTTCATAGGCGTTTTTGAGTTTGGGCAAGGACACAGGGGCCCCATGATCCCCTATTGCCCAGGGACCCTGGCTATCTTGGATGAGGGAACCTGGACACTGAACTCTCAGGAGACTTGGTAGCTATGTTGGATGAGGGAACCTGGACATGAAACTCTCAGGAGACTTGGTGGCTATCTTGGATGAGGGAACCTGGACATGAAACTCTCAGGAGACTTGGTGGCTATCTTGGATGAGGGAACCTGGACATGAAACTCTCAGGAGACTTGGTGGCTATCTTGGGTGAGGAAACCTTTTACAAAAGGAAACTTGTGCCATTTTGGCACCCTTTTGGTGAGTGGTTGGATATGGACAGGAATTCGCTTGTAAGAGACTGTGTCCAGCGAAGAGAACAGTTTTAGTTGAGCATGGACAACTCAGGGAAGGCTTCCTCATCAGTACTTTTACTCCAGTGGCTGGTCTGCCCATGAACACTACCCCAGGTAGCCTCAAGCCATCCTTCGGACATACATTTTGACATTATTTACTATACTGTTGTATCAAATGCTAAAGACAGGTTGATTTGTTGTACTAAGAAACCTGCTCAAGATTTATATAATATTTCACAGCACATCAAATTTTGTGCGTAAGCGATTTCTCACTGAATGAAAGGTAAGTATGTGCAGCTTGTGAGGCAGTCATTAAAGTGAACCTGTTAAATGATAGATTACGTTTTAGGGTTCAAGTTAAATGTTATAGATTAATTTCATAGGATAGGTCAGAGGTCTCCAAACTGTGGCCCAGGGGCCAGATGCAGCCCTTTGCTTGGCTTAATCCAGCTCTTGGGGCCTTATTCCATCCACTGACACCAACAATAGAGCATAGTTCATGTTGCTGACACCAACAATGGAGCACAATTCCTCCCACTGACACCAACAATGGGGCACAATCTCTTCCATGGACACCGACAATGGGGCATTATTCCTCCCACTGACACCAATGATGGAGCACAATTCCTTACCCTGACACCAGTGATGAGGTTCTATTCCTCCTACTGACACCAAGGGAGCACAATTCCTCCCAATGACACCAACGATGGGGCACAATCCCTTCCATTGACACCAAGAATGGAGCATTATTGCTCCCACTGACACCAATGATGAGGCACTATTCCTCCCACTAATACCAATGATGGGCCACAATACCTCCCACTGACACCAACAATGGGGCACTATTCCTCCCACTGACGCCAATGGTGGGGCACTATTCCTCCCACTGACACTAATGATGGGACATTGTTTACTCCCACTGGGCACCAGGACATTTTCTACTGCCACTGGCCACAGTCTGCCCCCCTATAGTCTGAAGAATGGTAAGGACTGGCACTTTGCTTAGAAAGTTTGAAGACCGCTGGCTTAGGTGAAGGGTTGAGGATAGGAGATACGTTGTAGTTTCCACTCTATCTAGGAAACTTGTAGTGAGAGAAATATAAAGGCTTCCATTTCTGTTCTTCTTCTGGAAATGGTTATTTCCTGAATTTCTTATTGTATGGGACCAGGGGCGGACTGACCATTTGGAAACTTGGGCACTGCCCGAGGGCCCGGGGTCAGTAGGGGGCCCCATGAGATGCCCCTGGTACCTTTTTCATAGGCTTTTTTGAGTTTGGGCAAGGACACAGGGGCCCCATGATCCCCTATTGCCCGGGGGCCCCATAAGTTGTCAGTCCACCCCTGTATGGGACACATACCGGAGTAACAGCAGCTACCTGGTGGGTAATGGGCTTTAGTTGTGCCTATAAAGATATTTACCTCTTCAATACTTTCTGAGACACTGACCTGTAACAGTCATACAGCAAATCAAGTAAATTCTGAGCTTCCAATCTAGAAACATAGAAGAGTTATGGCAGAAAAAGTCCAAGTTGCTCTTCAAGTTTACATATGTATTTTAGGTTAGTGGCTGAAGAACTATTGAAGTCATTGGACCAAGTACTGGTGATGAATGAGAAGGCCCAACTTCGGCATTCCAATTTATCCACACTTCACTTTCTTCTTTACCAAACTCATCAAACCATGTCTTTATGGAGCTGGCTTTGAACACGGTCATGCTGGAGCAGAAAAGGACCTTCACCATATTGATACCCCAAAGTTGAAAGCACAAAATTGTCTCAATTGTCTTTGTATGCTATAGCAAAACAGTGCCATTCAACAGAAACACTTAAACTTAATAATTTGGTTTTGGAATATGATGTCCAAAAAGCTCACTTACTGTATGTAGCTGTGATGGTCAAATGTCCAAACAATGTTTGGCCATATAGGGCAAGCATACATATGGCGCACCAGCCTCTATCTATCTATCTCCATTATATCTCAAAAAGTCACTTCAGGACTCGGAGCACGAGTCCGTTACTGGAAGGGAGTTTTGGATAGTGTTCTTAAACAATCCATAAAAATGTCACAAGAAGCGCAAAATAAGATGACAAAGGGACCCTTTCTATGTCCCGCGTGCCCAAGAATTTAATTGTGCCCCTAAGGGAGTGTCTTTCTTTGCATCTTTCATAACCAGATCGAAGCTCATTTAGCTGTGCAAATCGAAGGATTTTGTGCATCCTCTGTCCCGAAGGCGTGTAGACATCAGGACACACTGGGTGACTGTTGTCATTATATCTGCATATGGTTTAAAGAAGTAAGTGCACTGGTATTTAGCAGTCATGGTGCTAAACTGAAAAATGGGGGGCAAATTGCCCCAGGAGAGTTATGGAGACAAAGGCTGAAACACACCATGTCCTAACTGAAATGAGTGTTTCGGTCCATGGTCACATAGTCTGTAGCTGGAACATTGTTTTAATGCTGGACCCACCTGCCTAAAATATACAAGGTGAGGGAACCAGCCACTATCTAATTAAAAATGCTAAATGAAAGGCATATAAAAGAAACACTGAGAGGAAACCACAAACATTCAGCCACTTTCTGTAGGCACTTGTCACTGGGCCTTACCTCAGGATCCTAGTAAGAATCCCTCATCTCACGAAAAGATGCCACAGCACTGTACCGAGGTGCGTTCTCATGGGATTTGAGATCCTCAGGTTTCCATGGAACCCATGTTGAGGACCATTGACATCACCCTTATCTAGGCTTGCACCCACCTAGGTCTAAGATACGTATTATTTATGTATTTAATGACTTTCACTAACAGGGGCATAGATAAGGGGGTCTAACCCTCCCTTCTCCCAGAGTGCCTGCAGAAGTTCAGACAAAGGGAAGCTGTTCCTCCCCAGCTTCAGTCACATTACCAAGCCGAGGGAGGACTTCCATTACTCTGAACTGCCCTGGTCTGGTCTACTGAGAGGGGCTATACTGTGTGTGGAGGCTGAACTGGGGGGGGAGGTTTAGTGAGAGCTGGACTGGATAGGAAGACTATATTCACGGTAAGTTGTACTGAGGGGCAGAGCTGAACTGGGGGAAAGATAGGAGCTGTGCTGGAGGGGATAGAGCTGTACTGGGGGAAAGATAGGAGCTGTGCTGGAGGGGAGAGAGCTGTACTGGGGGAAAGATAGGAGCTGTGCTGGAGGGGAGAGAGCTGTACTGGGGGAAAGATAGGAGCTGTGCTGGAGGGGAGAGAGCTGTACTGGGGGAAAGATAGGAGCTGTGCTGAAGGGGAGAGAACTGTGCTGGAGGGGAGAGAGCTATATTGAGGGGGAGAGATGTACTGTGGAAGGGAATCTGAACTAATGGGATTGAGGAAACTTTGCCCTTGTCTGGTGTGTTTTATGGAGGGGGAGAGCTGTACAGACATGGCAAAGTGGTACTGCGGGGAGAAGAGGAGCTGTACTAATGGGGGGAGAGCTGTACTTTGTGGGAAGATTATAATGGTGGAAGGCTGTAATGACGAGGGGAAGTTGTGCTTAGGGGGCAGAGCTGTACTGGAGGAGGGGGAGCAGTACTGGAGGGGGTGGGGAGCTGTACTGGAGGGAGATCCATGCTATGGAAGGGAATCAATACTAGTGTGTGTGGGGTAAGGGGGGTGGCTTGGGGAAAGGGGGACGTTTTTGTTGTACTGGTCTACCTAAATGTCCATTGTGCTATGTGGTATGCTCTCCTAACCCCTGCACTCTTTGCATTATGCACTAATGACCCCTGTACAGGGCTGTGGCTAAGGGGGTACCACCAGTCCTTCTCTACGGGGCCCAGGCAGCTGGGTGAATCAGATGTGGGCAGAGAGGGTGATGGGTGAGACGGTGGGGTTATTACTAAAGCCGATCCCCTGTATGGCTCTCTTTGCAGAAGCTGGCTTGTACTCCTCTCCCTCCCACTGGTTTTTAGCTGCTGCAGAGAGCGCCATACAGGGGCTCTAGTTCCAGTAATAGCCCCCCCTGCTCTGTGCACCATATGTTTCCTCCTGCTGCCCAGGCCCCGCTGTGTGCCCCCACCCCCGCAGTGCTGCCGGCTTCCCTTCTCTCCTTCTCACTGGCAGTTGCCAGCACACAATAGGATCCTTTAGGATGGAGAGGAGGGGGAGGATCCTTTAAATATGTCACATTTACCAGCCCATTCCTTTCCTGAATTAACACAATGAGTGATCAGTACCAATCACTCACTGTGTTCATTCATAACTGGAACATAGTAAACTGTGTTTTTGTGGGGGGGGCCCTGTCAGGATGGCTGTATGGGGCCCCATGGTTTCTAACAGCAGCCCTGCCCCTCTACTCTGTACTTTATGCACTGCTGACCTCTGTACTCCTTGTTTCTCATTTGATGCAGAGTTAGTGCAAGTGTTCCCTGTGTAACTGTTAGTGAATTACATGTCAATAATGGCATGCAATGCCAAGCTGTGGTTTCTAAAGCGAGCAAAATCCTCTCTTGTATTAAAAGAGGTATAGACTCCAGAGAGAGAGATATCATTTCCCCCGGTACAAATCATTAGTAAGACCTCATCTGGAATATGCAGTTCAGTTTTGAGCACCAATTCACAAAAAGAACATTGAGGAACTGGAGAAAGTACAGAGAAGGGCAACCAAACTGATAAGAGGCATGAAGGAGCTCAGCTATGAGGAAAGATTAGAGGAACTGAATGTATTCTCTCTTGAGAAGAGGAGATTAAGGGGGGATATGTTCTCCATGTATAATACATAAGGGGGGATATGATCTCCATGTATAATACATAAGGGGGGATATGATCTCCATGTATAATACATAAGGGGGGATATGATCTCCATGTATAATACATATGGGGGGATATGATCACCATGTATAATACATAAGGGGGGATATGATCACCATGTATAATACATAAGGGGGGATATGATCTCCATGTATAATACATAAGGGGGGATATGATCTCCATGTATAATACATAAGGGGGGATATGATCACCATGTATAATACATAAGGGGGGATATGATCTCCATGTATAATACATAAGGGGGATATGATCTCCATGTATAATACATAAGGAGGGATATGATCTCCATGTATAATACATAAGGGGGGATATGATCTCCATGTATAATACATAAGGGGGGATATGATCTCCATGTATAATACATAAGGGGGGGATATGATCTCCATGTATAATACATAAGGGGGGGATATGATCTCCATGTATAATACATAAGGGGGGATATTATCACCATGTATAATACGTAAGGGGGGGGATATGATCTCCATGTATAATACGTAAGGGGGGATATGATCTCCATGTATAATACGTAAGGAGGGATATGATCTCCATGTATAATACGTAAGGGGGGATATGATCTCCATGTATAATACGTAAGGGGGGATATGATCTCCATGTATAATACGTAAGGGGGGATATGATCTCCATGTATAATACATAAGGGGGGATATGATCACCATGTATAATACATAAGGGGGATATGATCTCCATGTACAATACATAAGGGGGGATATGATCTCCATGTATAATACATAAGGGGGGATATGATCTCCATGTATAATACATAAGGGGGGATATGATCTCCATGTATAATACATAAGGGGGGATATGATCTCCATGTATAATACATAAGGGGGATGTGATCTCCATGTATAATACATAAGGGGGATATGATCTCCATGTATAATACATAAGGGGGGGATATGATCTCCATGTATAATACATAAGGGGGGGATATGATCTCCATGTATAATACATAAGGGGGGGATATGATCACCATGTATAATACATAAGGGGGGATATGATCTCCATGTATAATACATAAGGAGGGATATGATCTCCATGTATAATACATAAGGGGGGATATGATCACCATGTATAAATACATCAGTGGTTCATATAGAGAACTCGGTGTAGAGTTATTCCCTCTGAGGTCATCACAGAGGACAAGGGGGCACTCTTTACGTCTGGAGGAAAAGAAATTTAATCTCCAAACACGGAAAGGTTTCTTCACAGTAAGAGCTGTGAAAGTGTGGAATAGACTCCCTCAAGAGTTGGTTCTGGCCAGCTCAGTGAATTGCTTAAAAAAAGTCCTGGATTCTTTCTTAGATACACAGAATATAACTGGATATAACATTTATAGGTAAAGTTGATCCAGGGAATATCTGATTGCCTGTCGGGGGTCAGGAAAGAAGTTTTTTCCAATCAGGAGCAAATTGGATCATGCTTTGCTGTGTTTTTTTTTGCCTTCCTCTGGATCAATTGTGGGTATAGGATTATGACTTTTTTTTTCTATTGTTGAACTGGATGGACTTTTGTCTTTTTTCAGCCAGACTAACTATGTAACTACATAAGTGTCCTAGAATGACTTGAACCCCACTTTGTGATTGCATACGATCTGTGTTTGATGTATACGTATAACCGTCTCTTTTGTGTAGGTCTATGGGAATTGTTTATGTTTTGTACAATAAAAAAATTGATTAAACTTTTTATAGAAATTAATCTTGTTAGAGATTTCTTTGTGCCTTTAAAATCCCACCAAAATAAGAGGGTCTTCTTCCATTTTTTTGAACCTCTGTACTTTGTATGTTATGCACACTCCTGACACCTGCACTCTGTGGGACGTGATCTCCTGACTCCTGTGCTCTGTGAGTTACCTACTCCTGACCCCTGCACTCAAGTTTTAAGCACCTCGAACTAGGGGGCCTACTACAGTGATTTCCAGCCTCTAAAGGTATCCCGCAGGTATGGCATATACATACAGTAGTTACATTGGTCCAAGCTGAACCAATTCACCTATATAAAAAATGCTGTACCTATTAATTTTTTTTCAGGTACTTATATAGCACCATCAATTTACGCAGCACTTTACATATATATTGTACATTCACATCAGTCCCTAACCCTCAAGGGGCGTACAATCTAAGGTCCTTAGCTTACAGTCATATACTAGGGCCAATTTAGACAGGAGGCATTTAACCTACCAGCATATCTTTGGAGTGTGGGAGGAAGCTGGAGTGCCTGGAGGAACCCCACGCAGGCACAGGGAGAACATGCAAACTCCAGGCAGGTGATGCTGTGGTTGGGACTTGAACCAATGACCCTAGTACGGCTAGGTGGAAATGCTAACCATTTAGCCACTGTGCTGCCCCGCCTAGAATTCATTTCATTTTTGACAGGTTCTCTTGAAGGGTTGTTGTGCCTCTGTAATATATTTCTCATTGCAGGATTCTGTGACTGAGGTTGCCAGATTTCCAGGCTACTGATGCACGGCAGCTAGCGGCGGAGCTGTTAACAAAAGTGACATCAGGATCTTACAAAGCTTCTTAGTCAACGCTCACCGCATGCAGCGCTATGGAAAATATCACAAAACACGGCCTCCTAAATGTTCCCCTTGTGCGCATTTCAGAATGATTCAGCATGACCCCATAGCTGGACTTAAATCTCTCCTGAGTAAATTGTATGTAATCCTGAAAAATGAATGCACATCACTGCCTTCCTTAGGCACAGTCAAATCATATATTCTAAGGTTTTTAAAGCTGAACTCCAGGCAGATATAAAAAGGTCCATATTACAGCAGACATTACCCCTATTAAAAAAAATTGTTTTCTTCTGCCTTTCTTTTTTTAATCTACCAAACAGAGCACTTCTGTCTTACGCAATGACGTTGCCTACTCCCCCCCCCCTTCCCCTTCCATCCCCATGACTCTGCTGGTGCAGATGTGCCGCAAGGCTTCAGGTCCCAGCAGAGGCCGGCAGCACCTCTGTGCATGGGTGAAGATGGCACGGGTATGGAGGCCTCCAACCTCTCCGTGTCTGTACATGGGCAGACCTCCCCCCGCATGTGCGCAGATGCAGGGGCGGACTGATAACTCATGGGGCCCCCGGGCAATAGGGGATCATGGGGCCCCTGTGTCCTTGCTCAAACTCAAAAAAGCCTATGAAAAAGGTACCAGGGGCATCTCATGGGGCCCCCTACTGGCCCCGCGCCCTCGGGCAGTGCCCGAGTTTCCAAATGCGCAGATGTAATGCAGAGCCCTTCAGCACATCTGCCAGCAAAGATGGCGGTGCCAAAAGGGAGCACAAGGCTAAAGGGTACAAGAGAGGAGCCTGGTAAAGGAGAAAAGAAAATACTGCACTCAAAACATCTTTAGAGCCTGCGTTGTCTGGCTTATGTTAGTTTCAAGTGGGTTTTGTATTCTCATGTGAGTTTATGGTGCTAGAGAGGCTTTTACAAAGGCTGAGGTCAGTTCAGGCAGCAGACATGGATAACCAGGATACAAGCCACAGGTCAGTGCAGGAAAGGGGCGTGGATAGCAGGCATAAAAGCAAGAGATCAGGGCAGACAGTGGACATGGATAACCAGGATACAAACTAGAGGTCAAGGCAGGAAAGAGTCATGGATATCTAGGGTACAAACTAGAGGTCAAGGCAGGAAAGAGACATGGATAGTCAGAATACAAGCGAGAGGTCAGGGCAGGCAGCAAACAGATAGCCAGAATACAAGCCACAAGTTAGGGCAGGCAGTGGATACAGATAACCTGGACACAAGACAGAGGTCATGGCAGGCAACAGACATAGACAACTAAGATACAAGCCAGAGGTCAGGGCAAGCATCAGACACATATAGCCTGGATAGAAGCCAGAGGTCAGGGCAGGAAGGGGACATGAATAGCCAGGATGCAAGCGAGAGGTCAGGGCAGGCAGCGGACATGGATAACCAGGATACAAGACAGAGATCAGTTCAGGCAGCAGACACAGATAGCCAGAATACAAGCCACAGGTGAGCGCAGGCAGTGGACACAGATAACCTGGATACAAGCCAGAGGTCATGGCAGGCAGCAGACACAGATAACTAAGACACAAGTCAGAGGTCAGGGCAAGCATCAGACACATATAGCCAGGATACAAGCGAGGTCAGGGCAGGAAGGGGACATGGATAACAAGGATACAAGCGAGAGGTCAGGGCAGGCAGCAAACATGGATAACCAGGATACAAGCCAAAGATCAGTTCAGGCAGAGCACACAGATAGCCAGGATACAAGGCAGAGGTCAGGGCAGGCAGCGGATGTGGATAGCCGGAATACAAGACAGAGGTCAGGGCAGGCAGCGGATATGAATAACCAAGGTACAAGGCAGAGGTCAGGGCAGGCGGCGGACATATATAGCCAGGATACAAGGCAGAGGTCAGAGCAGGCAGCAGACACAGATAGCCAGGATACAAGCTGGGGTCGATAAAAAGAGGTTGGATAGAGTAACGTATATTTGAGGCTCAGGAGTACAATCTCAGAGAGGTGCAGCTACTTTTAACAAGATTTGCTCAGGCAGTGTGCCAAGCTCCAATTGGCTGGTCTGTAAGAGTACATTGTGTCAATTGGCCACGGTCAGGGGGACAGCGTTGCGCTAATTGGCTGCAGGCAGAGGCTGTACCGATTGATCTCGGCCCTGACACTCCTTGTGAAACCAATATTAAAGCAAAAATCAGGGATGGATATTGGTTCTAAGAGGGCAATCCCTTTTAATAAAGGACAGACGGGAGGTATTACCTCACTTTGTGCAGGTCTATCACGGGTGAACTTGCCATTGCCAATCATAGAGCCAATTGTAGAGCCCCAGAATCTCTCCAATCAAGCTAATGAGTTTAACCAATGTGGAAACTGCACCGATAGCAACCAACTGCAATTAATTTACTGGTCTGAAAACAGCTGAGATCTGATTGGTTGCTGGGGGTAACTGCAAGTTGCACATTTTTGGTGCATTGCATAGGACCCCAAGACGCAATATTTGCACCCAAACAGCTGCCTAACAAAACGTTAGGAAACCTACAGTGCTTTAGAGAAATGGTGTTCGCTCTTCATCCTGTATGCTGAGGAAAACATCTTGTGCCTGTCTGTTTGTTACCCCTCTCATCTTTTTTGCCCCATTTTCCTCCCTCGCCATGATATCTAATATACCCAATGGCATTTTGGGAGGTCAGCGACACCGGAGAGCTGCACAATGTCTCAGTCGTCTCCTATAACCGGGCCTTGTGTTCACATTCACCATCGCCTAAGCTCCAAGGTCACCTCTGCGTTTGGCGTCTCAGCCTTCACTGTAAACAAGATATAGAATCTCACACTTCGGGTGATTGGGGCCGAGGAAGCAGAGGATTCTGGGAATCCATTTTTTTTTTCCACCCAGGCCCATGGAGAAGAAAGGGCCTTCTGTCAGGGCCAATCAGCGGAGAGCTGGACAAACCTTGGACATGCCTCCATCTGCACAGGCTCCTATGGAAAAATGGAGCGTCCATGGCCAGAGCCAGACTCGGAAAATTCGGAGCCTTCGTTTGAACAGATTTCTGGCACAGACAGGGAAGGTAATTATACGAGCCGCGCAGTTAGAGGATGTGTGGGGCCTGGTGTTTGTCCCAGTAAAGAGAAGCAGAGCCCCCTCAATTCCAGGGTTTGTACACTGCGCTGTGGATGTTTTACACAAACTGACACGGGATCCGCTGGGACTTCTCTTTGACAATCCCCAAAATCTGAAGCTTTGGTCCTGCCATGGAGATGATGGAGCGCAGGGGCGAAGAGCTGACGTTTTTCGGATACGCTTTAAGCTGCAGTTCTGGTTTAACCCCTGCATGGCCAACCCCACCGCCAGACTAGATGACACCGCCTTGCATTTATATCCTCTAAAAGGAGAAGTATGAGAAAAAAGGAAAGTAGCCCTCCTGGAACATAGGTTTATTACTCAGGTGTGAATGGGGCCTTCACAGGGTGACAATCGCTCAGGTGTGAATGGGGCCTTAGCAGGGTGACAATCGCTCAGGTATAAATGGGGCCTTAGCAGGGTGACAATCGCTCAGGTGTGAATGAGGCCTTAACAGGGTGACAATCGCTCAGGTGTGAATGGGGCCTTAACAGGGTGACAATCGCTCAGGAGTGAATGGGGCCTTAGCAGGGTGACAATCGCTCATGTGTGAATGAGGCCTTAACAGGGTGACAATCGCTCAGGTGTGAATGGGGCCTTAACAGGGTGACAATCGCTCAGGTGTGAATGGGGCCTTAGCAGGGTGACAATTGCTCAGGTGTGAATGGGACCTTGGCAGGGTGACAATCACTCAGGTGTGAATGTGGCCTTAGCAGGGTGACAATCACTCAGGTGTGAATGGGGCCTTAGCAGGGTGACAATCGCTCAGGTATAAATGGGGCCTTAGCAGGCTGACAATCGCTCAGGTGTGAATGAGGCCTTAACAGGGTGACAATCGCTCAGGTATAAATGGGGCCTTAGCAGGGTGACAATCGCTCAGGTGTGAATGAGGCCTTAACAGGGTGACAATCGCTCAGGTATAAATGGGGCCTTAGCAGGGTGACAATCGCTCAGGTGTAAATGGCGCCTTAGCAGGGTGACAATCGCTCAGGTGTGAATGGGGCCTTCACAGGGTGACAATCGCTCAGGTGTGAATGGGGCCTTAACAGGGTGAAAATCTTTCAGGTATGAATGGGGCCTTAACAGGGTGACAATCGCTCAGGTATAAATGGAGCCTTAGCAGGGTGACAATCGCTCAGCTGTGAATGGGGCCTTAACAGGGTGACAATCGCTCAGGTGTGAATGGGGCCTTAGCAGGGTGACAATCTCTCAGGTGTGAATGGGGCCTTCGCAGGGTGACAATCGCTCAGGTATAAATGGGGCCTTAGCAGGGTGACAATCGCTCAGGTGTGAATGGGGCCTTAACAGGGTGACAATCTCTCAGGTGTGAATGGGGCCTTAGCAGGGTGACAATCGCTCAGGTGTGAATGGGGCCTTAGCAGGGTGACAATCTCTCAGGTGTGAATGGGGCCTTAACAGGGTGACAATCGCTCAGGTGTGAATGGGGTCTTAGCAGGGTGACAATCGCTCAGGTGTGAATGGAACCTTAGCAGGGTGACAATCGCTCAGGTGTGAATGGGGGATTAGCAGGGTGACAATCGCTCAGGTGTGAATGGGGGCTTAGCAGGGTGACAATCGCTCAGGTGTGAATAGGGCCTTAACAGGAGATCAAGGGGCCGATCTGTTGTGCCGTACTGCAAAGGAGCATGCTGATAGGAGGAGAGAGCAGAGTATCAGAAAGATGAGCTCATCAGTATCCTGCTTATCCTTTCACTGTTCATTCACAGGCTGGTGAAGGTACAAGACTTGTAAGTGTTGCTGCACTGCAGCAGAGAAAAATCAGGCCTCCTGCCTTGCCAGTTCTGTGTGGCAGACTGGATAGACAGAATTACATAAGTACCTGAATCTGGTCTGGTATCAGCCCTCTTGCAAACCCTGTACAGCAGAGCTTAGACTATGGGAGGGAGAAGCAGCACAAAGAGCCAATTAGTTGTGTTGCAGAGCAAGGATCATTCTGATAGGAGAAGAGAGGAGAGTGGCAGGCAGATGAGCTCATTAGTGTGCTGCTTCTCCTTTCACTGTCCCACCACAGGCCGGGGGAGATACAAAACCTGTAAGTGTTGCTGCACTGCAGCAGAGAAAAATCAGGCCTCCTGCCTTGCCAGATAGGGCTGCACTGTGTGGCAGAGCTGTATAAATATCATGACTGGATGGAAGACCAGTTCACACTACTTGCCTCTCAGTTGCTTTTTTCTGCATCCAAAATGCACAGAAAGTAGGTGATATGGTTGTCAATGTCATAGTTCACATCAGTGCTTGCAGTTCCAGTGCGTTCCGGTTGCAGAAAAAAAAGTAAAACAAGCTGCATTTTTCCTGCACAGAACTGTACTGGAACGTGGTAAAACGCATCAAAAACGCACATGTCCCTATTTAAATTGATGAAAAGGAGAGGGGGAAAAATGAACCGTAATGCATCAATAACGCACCAGAACATGCCAAAAATGCATCAAAAATGCGTATGCAGAAACGCATCCGGAACGCAATTGGACTGCATTTATATGGTGTGAACTGACCCGGACAGAATTACAAATCCTTCGGCAAGCGCAACAGCTCCCCAATATGAATTTCCATGCATGTGCGTCAACATGCATTAATGTCCATCAAATCACAGCAGCCCACTGGAATCAATAGGCTTTTGATGCACCAGAATTTTCCCAAAATTGAACATGTCACAAAATGCTTGCATTGAGGTTCTATTATAACTTCCCAAATTACATCACCAATCTTGTCTCCAAATATCACCCAAATCGTACTCTCCGCTCCTCGCACGACCTCCTGCTCTCTAGCTCCCTTGTTTCCTCCTCCCATGCCCGTCTCCAGGACTTCTCCAGAGCTTCCCCCATCCTCTGGAATTCTCTACCCCAATTTATCAGACTATCACCTACTCTGCCCACTTTTAGGCGATCTCTGAAAACCTATCTCTTCAGGGAAGCCGATCCTGCATTCGGCTAATAATGGAATCTTCTACTCCTCCTACCAGTCCATCCCCCACAGTTATTACCTTTTGTACCACTAGCCCCTCCCTCTTAGTCTGTAAGCTCCAAGGATCAGGGCCCTCCTAACCCTCTTGTATTGAACTGTATTGTTGCTGTATTGTCTCCCATTATAATGTACAGCGCTGAGCCAACTGTTGGCTCTATATAAATCCTGTATAATAATGATATTTAAAATGAATGACACTGCAACACCTGCAACGTGTGTTCCCGTAACGCATAGATGTAAACCGTCAATTGGTTCAGACACACAAGGGCCACTTCATATTGGCCCTCGGGTATACTTTGCAGCCTGTAGCTCATCTCCAGGACTTCTACAGAGCTTCCCCCATCCTCTGGAACTCTCTACCCAAATTTATCAGACTATCGCCTACTCTGCTCACTTTTAGGCAATCTCTGAAAACCTATCTCTTCAGGGAAGCCTATCCTGCCCTCAGCTAATAATGGAATCTTCTACTCCTCCAACCAGTCCATCCCCCACAGTTACTACCAGGGACGGACTGACCATTTGGAAACTCGGGCACTGCCCGAGGGCCCGGGGTCAGTAGGGGGCCCCATGAGATGCCCCTGGTACCTTTTTCATAGGCTTTTTTGAGTTTGGGCAAGGACACAGGGGCCCCATGATCCCCTATTCCCCGGGGGCCCCATGAGTTGTCAGTCCGCCCCTGGTTACTACCTTTTGTACCACTAACCCATCCCTCCTAGATTGTAAGCTCCAAGGATCAGGGCCCTCCTATCCCTCTTGTATTGCACTGTATTGTTGCTGTATTGTCTCCCATTATATTGTAAAGTGCTGAGCAAACTGTCGGCGCTGTATAAATCCTGTATTATAAAATAATAATAATGATATTCAAAATGAATGACACCGCAACACCTGCAGCGTACGTTCCCGTAACGTATAGATGTAAACCGTCAATTGGTTCAGACGCACAGGGGCCACTTCGTATTGGCCCTCGGGTGTGCAGCCTGTAGCTAGCCAGATTGGCGCACGTTACCGGCGCTCCTGCCAATGACTATCCTTTGTCGCTTCCACAAGACAAACATTATTACCCCGGAGGTCGCAGCGGAGAAATAAATGAAATGGAGACGTTTGTTGAAGCAGCAAGGCCTTCTCTAGAAGCCAACGTCAGTCCGTCTGTTCCGGGGCGATCCTCCCAGCCTCCAGCCTGACTCTTCCCCGACAACCACAAGCCGCCGGCACATCATAGATTGTACAAAATGTGATGTACGCAGCAATATTAGATCAACCCATTAGAAGGCAAAGAGATGCTTTTTTGTCCCCGAAAAGATCAAAGGGATGACGGCGGCTGAGAAGGGGAGATGTTTCAGAGAGGGGGGCATGTGACTCGCAGATCTGATCTCTCTTTATGAAGAGAGCCTCTACATTGGAAGATAATTGCATTATACTTAATTGGATGCTGCAAGTTCCTCACTGCCCATCTCTGTCTACTTCAGTCCCACCACCTGAAACGTAAGGCTGGGCTCCGTGGAAATGTCTTTAATTAGAAGGACTAAATAGGACCCATTCATCACCACTTGTTAAAGGGAAAGTCTAGTGTTTAGTCTAACATCAAGTATTTGGACCATATTGCAGTGTCTTCCTTACTGTACTTCTAGACCAGGGGTGGGCAAACTTTTTGACTTGAGGGCCGCAATGGGTTCATATATTGGACCCGGGAGGGCGGACCAAGAGTAGATGAATGATGTGTATGTGTCATCCATAGTAAGTATAGTAATATTCCCCCATAGTAAGCATAGTAATTAATCCCCCATATAGTAATTCATCCCCCATATAGTAATTCATCCCCCATATAGTAATTAATCCCCCATAGTAATTCATCCCCCATAATAATTCATCCCCCATATAGTAATTCATCCCCCATAGTAATTCATCCCCCCTATAGTAATTCATCCCCCATAGTAATTCATCCCCCCTATAGTAATTCATCCCCCATAGTAATTCATCCCCCATAGTAATTCATCCCCCATATAGTAATTCATCCCCCATAGTAATTCATCCCCCATATAGTAATTCATCCCCCCTATAGTAATTCATCCCCCCTATAGTAATTCATCCCCCATAGTAATTAATCCCCCATATAGTAATTCATCCCCCATATAGTAATTCATCCCCCATAGTAATTCATCCCCCCTATAGTAATTCATCCCCCATAGTAATTCATCCCCCATAGTAATTCATCCCCCATATAGTAATTCATCCCCCATAGTAATTCATCCCCCATATAGTAATTCATCCCCCATATAGTAATTCATCCCCCATAGTAATTCATCCCCCATAGTAATTCATCCCCCATATAGTAATTCATCCCCCATATAGTAATTCATCCCCCATAGTAATTCATCCCCCATATAGTAATACATCCCCCATAGTAATTCATCCCCCATAGTAATTCATCCCCCATAGTAATTCATCCTCCATATAGTAATACATTCCCCATATTAATTCATCCCCCATATAGTAATACATCCCCCATAGTAATTCATCCCCCATAGTAATTCATCCCCCATAGTAATTCATCCTCCATATAGTAATACATTCCCCATATTAATTCATCCCCCATATTAAGTCCCCAAGTCCCCCCTGTGTCAATTCACTTACCTTTGCTCCGCGCGTTCCTCTCGCCGTGTTCCCGCGCCGTTCCAGTCTTCAGGGCGGACTGTGAGAGGAGCCTAGCTCCCCTCCCCTCACGTTCGTCACACTGCCCCGCCTACACACATCCTGACAGCCACATCCGCGGGCCGGATTAAAAGGTCCGCCGGGCCGTAGTTTGCCCATTGCTGGTCTAGACCCAGTCGGTAAAATCCTATGTACGCTTTAACATGTTAATGTCATTTCAAAGTTGATCTTGTTCTGTTTCAAATGCCTCCTAATGCATTGACAAACCTTCATAAACCCAGTCTGTCCAGCAGGATGGTCACCTGCTGACTTAGCATCATCCACAGGCAGCTTAACTCCGACAGATGTTCAAGTACTGACAACAACATACAAAGCCATTCACAACGCTTCTCCGAGCTACAGCACCAATCTTGTCTCCAAATATTTATTTATTGATTTCAGGTACTTATATAGCGCCGTCAGTTTACGCAGCACTTTACATATATATTGTATATTCACATCAGTCCCTAACCCTCAAGGGGCGTACAATCTAAGGTCCCTAACTCACATTCATACATACATATACTAGGGACAATTTGAACAGGAATCAATTCACCTACCAGCATGTCTTTGAAATGTGGGAGGAAACCGGAGTACCCGGAGGAAACCC
Source organism: Staurois parvus (assembly GCF_062004578.1). Lineage (NCBI taxonomy): Eukaryota > Metazoa > Chordata > Amphibia > Anura > Ranidae > Staurois > Staurois parvus. The sequence goes on from NW_028318592.1 coordinate 121,802, forward strand.
ACACAAGCACAGGGAGAACATGCAGGAGGTGCCATGGTCGGGAATCGAACCCATTTACTGCAAGGCAGACGTGCTAACCATTAAGCCACTGTGCCGCCCAAATATCACCCAAACTGCTCCTCTCATGGCTTCCTGCTCTCAAGTTCCCTTGTCTCCTCCTCCTGTGCTTGTCTTCAGGACTTTGCCAGAGCCTCTCCCATCCTCCGGAACTCTCTACCTCAATCTCTCCGGATATCCCCTACTCTGGCTGCCTTTAAGCGATCTCTGAAGACTCATCTCTTCAGAGAAGCCTATCCCACCTCCAACTAAACGTATCACTTCCTTCAGCTCAGGGCTTTCATTTCAGCGGGAGGGTGGGGGAACGCAGGTACCTTTAGCACTGAATGTATGTAATGGCAAGGGGTGCTGGGATGTGCTGGAGGGTCTGTTGATACTGGTTGCTGGGGAATCTATTGTCACTTGAGGGAATCTTTATTTGCATGGTGGTCTGTTGTTGCTGGGGAGGTCTACTGTTGCTGGGGAGGTCTGTCGTTGCTGGTAAGGGATCTATTATTGCATTAAACAGGAGGGAAGGACAGAGGCAGATACTAAATCACATAGGCAAATAAGCTGCAGTGACCTTAAACCACCACTAGATAATAGATCTGTCTATCTATCTATCTGTCAGCATACACAAGACCAATTGCAACCTGATACAGTTCAGAAAAATACAAATAGGTGAGAATGAACAGATCTCAAAGATTTCATTCAAATATTACCCTGTGACCCTGCCATGGATGTGTCATTCAGCCACTTACTTATGGAGTGACAACTGTCTACCTATTGTGTGCCTTTGTTGTCACCCTGATGGAGACAACGACCAGCTGTGCTGACACACTACACAGGCATGTATCAGGAAGCCAAATCTAGAGCAATAGAGTGAATATAGAAGAGCAATCTCGTAAAAATGTATGAAAAAATATATAAAAAGTCTAAAAAATGATGTAAAAATAAAATTTAAACCCTAATTGGGAAACATTAGCTTTGCTAAACCCCTAAAGGATCTATTTATTTAAAAAAATAGTTGTTGTGGGAATGTCTCAAGCATTGTACAGCCTTCACAAATAATCATTGTAATGTGTCTAATATGTGTATTTCCTATGATCGCCAGCTCCATCTAGTGGCCATATTATAGTATTGTCCTGAAATAACACAGTCAGGAAAATATTGCATTATGGCCACTAGGTGGCGCTGACGATCATAGGAAATAAACATAGCAGGCAAAATACAGAGATTCTTCCTAATGGCTGCTGTGTTTCAGACAAAAAATAAATAGATAAATAAATAGGTTCCTATTTATTATAAGAAATTTCTGTTTTCTCCCTTCGTTGTTTTGTTTTGCACTCTTCAATACCTCTCTTTGCTGCAGCCACTTCCTATCTTCATGCAGTGATGGCTAAATGGCGGGATTCCTAATTGTGACAACAGTGGACCATGCCTGTGTAGTCTTCCTCACAAGTCCCTATGACAGGGTGACAACGCAGGGGAAGAATTGGGACACAAAGATAGACCGTTGTCACCCCATACCAGGAAATGCCTCAGCAAGGATTTTCTTTTTTTTCATCTTGCATAAAAGTTGCAAATTTAAGAATAATTAAAAAATTACTTTTTTAAAATGATAAGAAGATGTTAAAGGTTCTATGAGAGTTTAGTGATTGGGGTTATATCTACTTTCAATTATAAAATCAAAATAATGTCAGGATATGAATTCTAATACAAAAAAAATGAACGCACACAGAGAGGTACTTTGTTATTTCTTGATGGAGAGAACGTGGCGGCACCCCTTCCTTCTCTCAGAACATCCATCTATGGTACATGCCATTGGGATGAGACAGGACGGCTCAGACAAATCCCAGAATCCTCCTGGTCCCGGCCTGATTTCCCCCAGGTAGTGCGGGGTTCTGGCAGAACGGAGCTCTGCACAATGTCATTGGCCGCCTGCGCCAGCAGATATCTGCCCCGTCACATTCAAATGTGGATGCATTAAACAGATATATTAATATTTTTAAATAAATAAAAAAACATTTAAATATATAAAATATTAAATATATCAATATCTTAATAAAAATAAATAAAGAAATTAAAAAATATATAAATATTAAATACTGAATACATATATACAGGATAGATAGATAGATAGATAGATAGATAGATAGATAGATAGAGATAGATACATAGATAGAAAGATAGATAGATAGATAGATAGATAGATAGATAGATAGATAGATAAGATAGATAAGATAGATAGATAGATAGATAGATAGATAGATAGATAGATAGATAGATAGATAGATATAGATAGATAGATAGATAGATAGAGATAGATAGATAGATAGATAGATAGATAGATAGATAGATAGATAGATAGATAGATAGATAGAAAGATAGATAGATAGATAGATAGATAGATAGATAGATAGATAGATAGATAGATAGATAGATAGATAGATAGATACAGAAAGATAGATAGATAGATAGATAGATAGATAGATAGATAGATAGATAGATAGATAGATAGATAGAGATAGATAGATAGAGATAGATAGATAGATAGAAAGATAGATAGATAGATAGATAGATAGATAGATAGATAGATAGATAGATAGATAGATAGATACAGAAAGATAGATAGATAGATAGATAGATAGATAGATAGATAGATAGATAGAGATAGATACATAGATAGAAAGATAGATAGATAGATAGATAGATAGATAGATAGATAGATAGATAGATAGATACAGAAAGATAGATAGATAGATAGATAGATAGATAGATACAGAAAGATAGATAGATAGATAGATAGATAGATAGATAGATAGATAGATAGATAGATACAGAAAGATAGATAGATAGATAGATAGATAGATAGATAGATAGATAGATACAGAAAGATAGATAGATAGATAGATATAGATAGATAGATAGATAGATAGATAGATAGATAGATAGATAGATAGAGATAGATAGATAGATAGATAGATAGATAGATACAGAAAGATAGATAGATAGATAGATAGATAGATAGATAGATAGATAGATAGATAGATAGATAGAGATAGATACATAGATAGAAAGATAGATAGATAGATAGATAGATAGATAGATAGATAGATAGATAGATAGATAGATACAGAAAGATAGATAGATAGATAGATAGATAGATAGATAGATAGATAGATATAGATAGATAGATAGATAGATAGATAGAGATAGATAGATAGATAGATAGATAGATAGATAGATAGATAGATAGAGATAGATAAGATAGATAGAGATAGATAGATAGATAGATAGATAGATAGATAGATAGATAGAAAGATAGATAGATAGATAGATAGATAGATAGATAGATAGATAGATAGATAGATACAGAAAGATAGATAGATAGATAGAGATAGATACATAGATAGAAAGATAGATAGATAGATAGATAGATAGATAGATAGATAGATAGATAGATAGATAGATATAGATAGATAGATAGATAGAGATAGATAGATAGATAGATAGACAGACAGACGGACGGATAGATAGACAGACAGACAGTAGTACTTCTGCTATAGAGCGATAAGGAAGCGGTTAATGTGACAGGTGTGATGCCAATGCGTTTTTTAGTGGACATTACATTGTTTCCTATGGGACATGCTCACACGCTTTTTTGAGTTGCTGCATTTTTGGAAAGGGTCAGGGACTTTTTTTAAATGCAAAAAGCAGCGTTTTTTGCTACAATAGAGTGCAATTCAGAGAAGTTGCTGAAACGCATGTAGTGCATATTTGCCACATTTTTTTCTTTTTGTGTGTTTTTATTCTGCCAAGCAACAAAAAAAGTTCCCTTTAGGCTAGGCTGACACTAATGCGGTGCAGTACATGGCATGTGATTCGTACAGGAACCGCTCCGCATTCCTGTGCAAACCACATGCGATTTGTGTGCGGTGCAATTGGAGCAGTATATTTTGTATGGCTCAAATCACACCGCACCCGCACAAAAAAGGTACAGGGCCCTTCTTTGGGTCCGTACTAGAATTGGAGTGTATGGGTATTCACACCTATGCGATCCGTTTCTGCACATCACACTGCGTTTTGCGCACCGATTTCGGGGTGTTGTTAACTTAACGTACACACCCGCATTGGTTTGCATGAACGGGGTGCGATTCCGATGCGGTGCGGAATTCGCACAGAAAACGCTGCAAATTCCACACCGCATCAGGGTGAACCCATGTTTAACAGAAAAAAAAAAGCTGAAAGAAGCAAAACGCGGTAAAATGTGCGTGCAAAAAAGGACAAAAAGCACAATGCATTGGTGTGAAACAAGGATAAACGTGTCTAAACGCATGTAAACGCATTGGATATAAACACGTCTAAACACAGCTAAGTGGATGTGTTTTTCTGTCAGAAGGAACCAGCATGCTCTTCTGAAAAAACGCACATGCCCGTGTGAACGAACTGTGTGGGCCGAACTGTAGCCTTTGTAGCAGTAACCAGACGGAGACATCGCCGCCCCGGAAAGGACGTTTCCACCTGACACGCGCAGGAGAAGGTGAAGGTTGGCAGGCGGGTCAAAGCTCGGACTCTGGATGATGGGAAACGGGCCCTTCCGTGTCTGAAGTTGGGACAGATCAAGGTTCATGTTCAGGCCGAAAAAGGAAATTGGCTCTTATCTGCCGTCAGAGCGCAGCGTTTTGTAGCAGAAAGCCGGGCGGCGGCTGGTTAGTGTCGCGGAACGCACTGCGTAGCCACAGGTGAAAACTTTAATTCGTGACATTCCTCGGGACGGTATGGAAGGGGCTATTATGTAGCAGCTAATTGCTCCACGTCTCGGCTAATTAGTTAAATGTTCCGAAGACGAACCTTTTAGGGGAAAGCAGCAAAGAGGCATCAATTTTCAAGAGCAGCTGGGATCCTCGCTGGTTATTGTAACCTCTGCCAGAGCCGCCGGATAAACGCTTCCAGGGGCGGCACAGCCAGGGTTAAACAACCAGTCCCATCCACAGCAAAGTTTGTAAAATCATAGTGACACCAAGACAAACACAACCCAGAGGATGGATGGGGGAGGCGTTCACCCGTGTGACACCTTCTCAACATGGCCTCAGATCCTCGGAGAAAAATCCGCAAGGATGGCGAGGAGATCCACACATTCCGCAATAGGATTGGACGAGTCCCAAAATCTGAGCTACAAAGACTTTGTTATCTATCTATTTATTCATTGAGTGCGTGTGTCTATATATACTGTGTACTTATCCGTCTGAACAATCCAATTACTAAATAATTGTTCAATCCCCAAAGTCTGAGTTACATATTCTATCTATCTATCTATCTATCTATCTATCTATCTATCTATCTATCTATCTATCTATCTATCTATCTATCTATGTCTCCCATTCAATTCCCAAAATCTGAGCTGCAAATGATTTCTTTTTCTTTCTTTCCTTCTTTCTTTCTTTCTTTCTTTCTTTCTTTCTCTCCCCCCCCCCCCCCTCTCTCTCTCTCTCTCTCTTTCTTTTTCCTTCCTTCTTACATTTCTCTAATTTCTCTATTCTTACCTTCCTTCCTTCCTACCTCTCTCTGTTCTTCCTTCCTTCTTATTTTTTGTATTTTATCTTCTTCCTTTGTTTCTTTCCCATTATTCTTCCTGTCAGTCTGCTAAACTTTAGGATTCAGTTATAATGAAAGTTCAAAGGTTATGGACATACAAAAGATTGCATCTTTCTTTCTCTTTCTTTCTTTCTTTCTTTCTTTCTTTCTTTCTTTCTTTCTTTCTTTCTTTCTTTCTTTCTCTCTTTCTTTCTCTCTTTCTTTCTCTCTTTCTTTCTTTCTTTCTTTCTTTCTTTCTTTCTTTCCTTCCCTCCCCCTCTCCCTCCATTATCTATCTATCTATCTATCTATCTATCTATCTATCTATCTATCTATCTCTCCCATTCAATTCCCAAAATCTGAGCTGCAAATTCTTTCTTTCTTTCTTTCTTTCTTTCTTTCTTTCTTTCTTTCTTTCCCTCCCTCCCCCTCTCCCTCCATTATCTATCTATCTATCTATCTATCTATCTATCTATCTCTCCCATTCAATTCCCAAAATCTGAGCTGCAAATTCTTTCTTTTTTTCTTTTTCTTTCTTTCTTTCTTTCTTTCTTTCTTTCTTTCTTTCTTTCTTTCTTTCTTTCTTTCTTTCTTTCTTTCTTTCTTTCTTCCTTCCTTCCTTCATACCTATCTCTGTTCTTCCTTCCTTCTTATTTTTTGTATTTTATATTCTTCCTTTGTTTCTTTCCCATTATTCTTCCTGTCAGTCTGCTAAACTTTAGGATTCAATTATAATGAAAGTTCAAAAGTTATGGATATACAAAAGAGTGCATCTTTCTTTCTCTCTCTTTCTTTCTTTCTTTCTTTCTTTCTTTCTTTCTTTCTTTCTTTCTTTCTTTCTTTCCTTCCCTCCCCCTCTCCCTCCATTATCTATCTATCTATCTATCTATCTATCTATCTATCTATCTATCTATCTATCTATCTATCTATCTCTCCCATTCAATTCCCAAAATCTGAGCTGCAAATTCTTTCTTTCTTTCTTTCTTTCTTTCTTTCTTTCTTTCCCTCCCTCCCCCTCTCCCTCCATTATCTATCTATCTATCTATCTATCTATCTATCTATCTATCTATCTATCTCTCCCATTCAATTCCCAAAATCTGAGCTGCAAATTCTTTCTTTTTTTCTTTTTCTTTCTTTCTTTCTTTCTTTCTTTCTTTCTTTCTTTCTTTCTTTCTTTCTTTCTTTCTTTCTTTCTTTCTTTCTTCCTTCCTTCCTTCATACCTATCTCTGTTCTTCCTTCCTTCTTATTTTTTGTATTTTATATTCTTCCTTTGTTTCTTTCCCATTATTCTTCCTGTCAGTCTGCTAAACTTTAGGATTCAATTATAATGAAAGTTCAAAAGTTATGGATATACAAAAGAGTGCATCTTTCTTTCTCTCTCTTTCTTTCTTTCTTTCTTTCTTTCTTTCTTTCTTTCTTTCTTTCTTTCTTTCTTTCTTTCTTTCTTTCTTTCTTTCTTTCTTTCTTTCTTTCCTGTCTATCTATCTATCTATCTATCTATCTATCTATCTATCTATCTATCTATCTATCTATCTATCTATCTATCGTTTCCTCTGCAAATTATTTATTTTTTCCAAATTGAATTGAATTAAAATATGGAGCTGATATCACACGTGAAACCAAGGCAAGTGGGCTGTTTTTAGTTTTTTTTTTTTTCAATTTCAAGAGGATTTTGTTTTTCCATTAAAATACTGCACTGCCACCATGAGCCAAGCGTTTGGCATTTGATGTGGTCCATTTGCGCAGTCTCGCAAACTCGGTGCTGCCTGTCAAGCTCGGCAAGATGAATTTTATTGTTGAAACATAAAAATACAGTGCAGCGCTCCCTCTAAATATATGTGAACCCAAATATTGCAAAAAAAAAAATTAATTGAACAATAGTCCATACGAGTGAACATGCATCAACTGAAACATAAACATCTCTAAATAGTGATTTCTTCAACTTGAATAAATCTCAAAGCAATTCATATCTTCATATATCTAAATCCTCCACCATGGATCAACAGATGTGCCCTCACCTGGAGTATTTGACCTCATGTTAAGTTTGGTCAAAAAACGCATGTGTCCCTTGAATTTGGCATGAACTGGTAGATATATCCCAGATTAAGACTCTTCCTCCAGAGATCAACACTTCCTTAACCACTTCAAGTCCGGACACTTTCACCCCCTTCCAGTCCAGGCCAGTTTCAGCTTTCAGTGCTATCACACTTTGAATGACAATTGCGCGGTCATGCAACACTGTACCCATATGAATTTTTTAGCATTTTTTCGAGACAGATAAAACTTAATTTTTGTGGTATTTATTCACCACTGGGTGAATTTTTATTTTTTTGTGCTATATAATTCAAAAAGTCCAAAACTTGTGAAAACAAAGTGTTTTTCTTATAAAATTTTGCAAATAGTTTATAATCAAGAAATACAATTTAAAAAAAAAGTTTTACTTTTTTTTATTATTATTATTATTTATGTTTTTCACCATAGTGACACTGTACTACTTGTGGGAGGTGATGAAGATTTTTTTTTTCCACACTGATTGCTTTTACACCCATAAAGGCTGTAAAAGCAATCATTTCTCCTTCTCTCTGGCTGCATTCTTGCAGCCATTGAGAAATACTGTAAGAGCTGTGATTGGTCACAGCTTGTCACATGATATAAGGCTGTTGTGAATAGATTTCACTGATTTCACACGTAGTAAGCAATGATGTCAGAAGTGACATCTTGCTTACTACTATTCATGTGATCACTGATTGACCAATCAGTGATCACATGATCGGACCTCACACAGAGGTCCCGTACAGTGATCGGTGTTCTCTGGACACAGCGGGTACTGGATCGTGGTGCCGCGCACTCCCAGGGAGCGTGTGGAGGCTGAAATAGTGGGTGCCATTTCTGAACAGCAACCCACCCCTGCACTGCCCCTGTCCAGCCGTTTATATACATGGGTGGTTAATCTCTCCTCCTCCTCTACTCAGTATATATGTTAAAAAGTTATGGAAACACAATAGTGCTTCATACTTAAAAACATTAAGCTTTATTAAAGCATATAAAGAATATAAGTGAAAATCCTTCATTTATCTGCTATGACAATTAATGGATCAGTGTGTAGACAGCATTGTGACATCATCAAGCCCCTCCCCTACACGTTACGTCACAGGGTCACGTGGCTTTCTCAGGGGTCAGGGAGTGCAGCACTGTATTTTTATGTGTTGTATTGATGCACATGTTATGAGTATGTGGTTAGTGTGAGCTGCTTTTGTTAGTGTTTAGTATATTTATTGCTCATGAGGTTTTTTGATTACATTTGAATTATATTTGTTGCAGCCACGGCTTACGTACTACCCCCTCCAGCTGTCATGGTAGGTTTTAGGTGAGCAGTTGGGGGGGGGCAGTAAAAAATTCAGATCAGCCAGTTGTTTCTACTGCCTCTTTGCCATCTGCATGAAGGGGGCCTAAAAATGTTTTGTCCAGGAATCTTCTATTTTGTTGTGGAATAAGATAGACTGCCTCTAGGTTCCCACCTATGCAGGTTGTGTTTGAGCTGTTTCTGCATTGCGTTTTGCGTTGTGTTTTGCACCTGCGTTTTTTATGCATTTTTTTTCATTTTTTTCCTGTTGCTAGGTAAATTTAAACCGCAAAACGCAGCAAAAACGCACTACATGTTTTTCTGAAGCATTTCCATTGATGTCTGCAGAACAAAAAGCGCAACTTTTTTGTGTCCAAACAAGTCCCTGACCCTTTCCAAAAAAACGCACCGGGTGAATATGTGGAGATGTGAACATGTCCCATAGGAAATCATGTTAAATGGACTGTACTGCATTTCTGCAAAACGCTGCGGAAAACGCTTAGGTGTGAACCTGGGGTAAATGTAACTAATTAGTCACAAAGTAACAAACTCATAAGGAGAGGCTCACCTGAGCAAATGACCATGTGTGCAAATCATCACAACATATCCAGCAGGACTGGGTCAGTGCAGGAAAACAATTCCACAACAGTGGTACAGATAAAAAAATAAAAAAAAAGACTTTAATGAATTTAAAAGAAACAACGCGCAATTCTCACTCTTTTTTTTTACTAGTGTTTTTTTATTTGGTTGGCGGAAACAGAATGAAGTTAATTTAATTCTTGCATTTTATGCAGGATTTACTTTAAAGATAGCAATGCTTCTTGGTCATCTCTCAAATCCTCTGAGATCTTGCCATTCCCTCCTGTAAGTTAGTTTCCAGTGTTAGACTTACATCACTGCACAATACAATAAAGATTTCACACCAATGGACCTCTTCCTCTCAATCTGGGGAGCAGGGAATATAAAAAAAACAGAGATGATTAATTTCAGATGCTTCTGAGAGCAGTATTTTTTTAAAAGTCTTTAAATACCCTTTTAAAAATTCCTTTTAATTATTTAGGAAAAAGATTCCCATTAATCATATCAAATTTCAACATTTTAAAATAAAAAATAAAAACATTTTCAGCCATGTCCCCAATTAGCTAAAGCAAGCCATGCCATAGCTGGACAAAACCTCTCCTTTTGTTAAAAAAATAAGAGATTAAAAAAAAAAAAAAAATTAGAAAATAAATTCAGAAAATTCAGAAAAATAAATAAATAAATAAATAATAATAAAAAAGAAATTATATATATATATATATATATATATATATATATATATATAGTGTACATATATATATATATATATATATATAGTGATACAGTATGTCACTTTATATATATATATATATATATATATATATATATATATATATATATTATTTTTTTATATTATTTATTTATTTTCTTCTTTTTAATCTAACTTTTTTTTCTGCATTTTCTGAATTTATTTTCTAATTTCTTTGTAATCTAACTGAGTAGGGCCCTCTAATTCCTCATGTACCAAATTACATTGCTACTGTACTGTCTGGCTTCATTTTGTACAGCGCTACCCAAACTGTTGCCACTATATAAATCCTGTATAATAATAAATAAATATATATATATAATTTGACACAGTAATTTTGTAATTTTATGTTGTTAAAAATTATCTTTCCATTTTAAACTGAAGTTGCTGTAATTTTCTAAAACTGTCAAAGAATTCAATGCAATTTGGCAACCTGGAGGCGATTGGTGTACATAGCATCCCCAGAAATGTCATTTCCTCTGCTTTTGTGATTGGCTCATTAATTTTCTCAGACATCTACTCTAAGATAAAAGTAAAATTTTAGGCAACAGGGGTTTCATTTTTTAGTGAGATACTCCTTAAATATTGAATTTGTTCTAAAGGGATGCAACTTTTCTCATTAGAGCATTGAAAGTGCCCCAGGTTGTTATGGGGCAGACGAGGGGCGGACTGACAACTCATTGGACCCCCGGGCAATAGGGGATCATGGGGCCCCTGTGTCCTTGCCCAAACTCAAAAAAGCCTATGAAAATGGTACCAGGGGCATCTCATAGGGCCCCTTACTGACCCCGGGCCCTCGGGCAGTGCCTGAGTTTCCAAATGGTCGGTCCGCCCCTGGGGCAGACTCTCCCATTCAAGAGTCAGTCTGGAAAGGACATAATGGAACCAGGAGCTTTTTCTTTAGAACAGAAAAAGGCAAGAATCTGCTACAAAATGTGTTAAAATCCTTGCAATGTACATTGATCACGCAGAGGGGATTTTTTTTTTACTCAGCAAAAGAGTTCCACTTTAAGGATCAGTAAATTAGGGAAATCCTACCTAAACAGTCACAGTTGGTGGATATGGACAAAATCATTTTCTTGTTTTCCCCCCAAAACCTGATATTACAATTTTAGTGATCTTCCTGACCCCTTGAAATATTCACGCCAAGCCTGAACTTCATTGTGATTTTTTTTTTACTTTTTGGTTTTTCTTCAGCGCTGACTCTGAATTTTGGCCTGTGTTCTCCGCCGACTTCAGATCCACTTCCCCGCTCATAATCCAATTATTGACATTGAGATCCAAGTAACCTTCACTCAGCATGGAAAAGAATTTGAAGCTTCGGAGGCAGGGAGGATATCAAAGTGGGTTAGGGGCTGCGGGGGGATTTGGTGGGATGACTGAGACTCAGGGAGGGCAGCGGGGAGACGTCTCCATAACAACTAAATAGGATGGAGGCTCGGAGAAGCCTGCGGCGATGGACTGACCCGGGGTAAAGGAGGACCCCCTGTCAGAGGTGAAACTTAGACAAACACAAGTCATCAGGAGTAAAGGAAGGATCTGGCAACTCGATATGCATGTGTTTACCTTTTTACCGCCAGCATATGCTCAAAACTATACTGTGCTATCCACAGAATTTATATATATATATATATATATATATATATATATACACACACACACATATGTGTGTGTGTGTGTATTTAGATATATATAGTTTTATATATATATATATTTATATTTTTATATATATATATATATATATATATATGTATATATTTATATATATTTTATATATATATATAAATATATATATATATATATATATATATATATATTTATTTATTTATTTTATTTTTTATTTTTTTTATATTTGTTGCTTGTAGATCTTTAAAAAAAAGGCCTTTAACTCTTTAATAATAAACTTTCAGTTGTATTTTATTTTTTACAGTCATATACCTACAAATTTAAACTTATGTTTTATTTTTTTATAAATACAGTATATGAATGCAAGTAACCTACGCTGTATATATTTAGGACCCTGAAGCCCTGAAGAAATGTATATCGATGTCTATATACAGTTTATCTACATACTGTATATACACTCACCGGCCACTTTATTAGGTACACCTGTTCAATTGCTTGGTAACACATATTGCTAATCAGCCAATCACATGGCAACAACTCAATGCATTTAGGCATCTAGACGTGGTGAAGACGACTTGCTGAAGTTCAAAACTGAGCATCAGAATGGGGAAGAAAGAGGATATAAGTGACTTGGAATGTGGCATGGTTGTTGGTGCCAGATGGGCTGGTCTGAGTATTACAAAAACTGCAGATCTACTGGGATTTTCACACACAACCATCTTCAGTGTTTACAGAGAATGGTCCGAAAAAGAGAAAATATCCAGTGAGCAGCAGTTGTGTGGACTAAAATGCCTTGTTGATATCAGAGGAGAATGGGTAGACTGGTTCGAAAAGATAGAAAGGCAACAGTAACTCATATCAATATGGACCAAATTCTTTGAGGAATGTTTCCAACACCTTGTTGAATCTATGCCACGAAGAAATAAGGCAGATCCGAAGGCAAAAGGGGGTCCAACCGATGCTAGCAAGGTGTACCTAAAAACGTGTCTGGTGCAGGGGCGGACTGACCATTTGGAAACCCGGGCACTGCCCGAGGGCCCAGGGTCAGTAGGGGGCCCATGAGATGCCCCTGGTACCTTTTTCATAGGCTTTTTTGAGTTTGGGCAAGGACACAGGGGCCCCATGATCCCCTATTGCCCGGGGGCCCCATGAGTTGTCAGTCCGCCCCTGGTCTGTTGAGTACATATATATATATATATATATATATATATATTTACAGGGTGTGACCAGAAAGTAATGAGAATTAAAAATTATTTATTGAAAAATTTTACAATTGAACATTGTCTCCTTCAAAGTATGCACCTTTTGAGTGTCCACAACGCTCCCAGCGATCTTTCCATTCTTCATGTCATCCCTGGAAGTTTTCAAGTGGGAAGGCGTTCAGAGCCTGAGTAGTGGCTCTTTGGGCGTTATCCACACTACCAATATGGTGTCCTTTCAAACCAATCTTCATCTTTGGGAATATGGAAAAGTCACAAGGAGCCAAGTCGGGACTGTAGGGTGGATGGGGAAGCACTGTAATGTGTTCTTCAGCCTAAAATTCTCTGACATTCAAAGCACTGTGACTCGGTGCATTGTCCTGATGAAGGATCCATGTTGAGCCGATCTCAGGAAGCACACGAAAAACTCTTTGTCTCAAACGACCAAGTAGTACCAGTAGGTACAAATTCCTTATAGACATTTCCACATGGATAAAAAAAAACAATGGTCATCGATTTGACCTTTGATTTGCTCATTCGAGCTTTCCTGGGACGACGTGGTTGTGTGCCATTCTGAACTTTGTTTCTTCGTCTCAGGATTGTACTCGTATTCATCTCCCATGATGGCTCGACTCATAAAATTAGGTTCTCTTTCCAAATGGGCCAACAGGTCTTGGCAGACGAGTTGACGGTGTTCCTTCTGATCAGGTGACAAGTTCTTTGGAACAAGTTTTGCACACACCTTTCTCATGTTCAAATCCTAAGTCATGATTTCATGAACAATTGACTGCTTAATTCCCGTTTTCTCTGCAAATATTCTGAAAGTGAGCATTTGGTCACAGTTAAAAACAGACCTCACTTCATCCACATTCTGTTCTGTTTTGACAAAGAGAGGTGTCCTGATCTTCAACACCTTCTCATTCTTCCTCGAAGGCCTTGTGCCATCGGTACACTTGTGCAGATCATAGCGCAGCTACCCTCACCGTCTCTAAACTTTCTGATGCACTTTTACCAAATTTTAAACAAATTTTTATCGCATACCGCTGTTCCAAACTTCCTTGCATTTTTCTTAATTCGAGGCTCCTGAACAGGGTGTCACAAAAAAAAGAATGTCTCAGCTCTGACAGGGCTGGAATGCAACTGATCAGTGTTCTAATGCAGTGTTTTCCAACTTTTTTTCAGTCAAGGCACCCTTTAAAATTATGGACTGTCCCGAGGCACACTTTAAAATTATGGACAGTCTTGAGGCACCCCATTCTAAAATGGTTGTCAGGACGCCAGCAGCTAGAAAGTTGTAATGTGCACAATGAAAACCTGTGGCTTTGGGTAACAAAAAGGCAGGCATGTTCCACCCGCTGGCTTGTATACAAGTTTTGGGCAATTTTTAGGAATGTTACTCCTGAAGAAACCTCAAGGCACCCCGGGGTGCCTGGGCACCCTGGTTGAGAAAGACTGTTCTAATGTATATCTGGCTACCAAGGTCTAAGTGACCTTGGCCAGCTTGTTCCTTTACAAAGCCCTTCGTGAGCATAGGAATTCATTCTCATTATATTCTGGACCTCATTTGTGTACACACGCAGAAACACATGCACAGACAAAGGATTTCCAGAGTGCTATGGGTTAGCTAAAGAGGCACCACAGCAGTAGTTATCTCATTTCAGGCATATGGCTCAATCCTCAAAATTAAAATAGTCCAATGAGATTTTAAGTCATATAGCCAAAAATAAAGATCCTTTGTTATGGAGCCTATAAACTCTCTTATTGAAACCTTACACACAGAGTCACTGCTCTAACTCATTTGTTGTTTTAAAGAGGAATTCCGCCCCCCCCTCACGAAAATTAAAGTCAGCAGCTACAAATACTGTAGCTGCTGACTTTTAATATTAGGGCACTTGTCCTGTCCTGGGATCCAGCGATGTCCTCACCCCAAGTCAATTCTTCAATCAGCTGTTAGGTTCTGGTGCTGCCATCTTGACCTAGCCTTTTCAGCTTCACATCCGGATTCCTACTGTGCATGCACGAATCGTGCTGCACTTTGTGAATGGGCCACAGCTCTCTGGGACCTGTGAAATGTCCCAGAGGGCTGCGGGGGGAAGGAGAGGGGGGGCAAAACCAGGTACCTCCTTCTCTCTCCCCCCCAAAAAGGTGCCAAATATGATGGGGGAGGGGTAAGGAAGATAAGCGGAGCTTCCATTTTTTGGGTGGAACTCTGCTTTAAAGTGGAATTTAAGCCTAATACTTACTATTCTTAAAAATGTCCCCTCCCTCTAAACCTACCTATGTATCTTGTCTACCCTACCCCACTCTGCATACTTACCTTTCTTAATCCTCTCCAGTCTGTTCCAATGGGAGCTTTTGCTCCCCTGTATCAGTCAGCAGCGGCTGCAGGGGAGAGGAGGGAGCACCAACAACGGCTTGGCCATGGGAGCCTATGGGTGATGTCACAGCTCCTAGAATTTCCAGCAATCGTCGGGGACTCCTTGTCCCAGGGAACTGCAGGATCATGTGACCAGACCGCAGCAGACTAAAAAAAGTTAAGTATTTTTTTTTTTACACAGGGTAGGCAAGATAGGAAGGGGGGGGGGGGCATTGTTAGATTAGTTAGTGTTAGGCTTGAACTCCAATATTGATCTCCCTGTAAGTAACAGGCTTCATACAAAAGGAGGAAACAAAAGAATGGAAAACATGAAAATGAGACTGAGAGCTCCATCTGCTGGTTTTTTTTTTTACATTTTGGTTTTTAGACTTAGTCACATTAAATGAGTAAATTATTATTATTATTATACAGGATTTATATTATTATACAGGATTTATGGCGCCAACAGTTTGCTCAGCACTTTACGATATAAAGGGAGACAATACAGCAACAATACAGTTCAATACAAGAGGAGTAAATATTAAAATATATACAAAACTTCTAGAGATTCACATTCATCTATTGATATACAGCATGGAAAGACGTTGCTTTCTGGGCTTGGTACACACAGATCTTTTTTTTTCAATATACCGTATTTTTCGCTCAATAAGACGCACCTAGATTTTAGAGGAGGAAAAAAGACAAAATAAATTCTGAACCAATGACCTGCAGGAAATGACCAGAGACTAAAGACATACTACAGGATATAACCTGCGGACACAGTACAGGAGATGACCAGAGACGGCGGACACAGTACAGGAGATGACCAGAGACTGCGGACACAGTACAGGAGATGACCAGAAACTGCGGACACAGTACAGGAGATGACCAGAGACTGCGGACACAGTACAGGAGATGACCAGAGACTGCGGACATAGTACAGGAGATGACCAGAGGCTGTGGACATAGTAGAGGAGATGACAAGAGACTGCAGACACAGTACAGGAGATGACCAGAGACTGCAGACACAGTACAGGAGATGACCAGAGACTGCAGACACAGTACAGGAGATGACCAGAGACTGCGGACACAGTACAGGGGATGACCAGAGACTGCGGACACAGTACAGGAGATGACCAGAGACTGCGGACACAGTACAGGAGATGACCAGAGACTGCGGACATAGTACAGGAGATGACCAGAGGCTGTGGACATAGTAGAGGAGATGACAAGAGACTGCAGACACAGTACAGGAGATGACCAGAGACTGCAGACACAGTACAGGAGATGACCAGAGACTGCGGACATAGTACAGGAGATGACCAGAGGCTGCGGACACAGTACAGGAGATGACCAGAGACTGCGGACATAGTACAGGAGATGACCAGAGACTGCAGACACAGTACAGGAGATGACCAGAGACTGCGGACATAGTACAGGAGATGACCAGAGACTGCGGACACAGTACAGGAGATGACCAGAGACTGCGGACATAGTACAGGGGATGACCAGAGACTGCAGACACAGTACAGGAGATGACCAGAGACTGCAGACACAGTACAGGAGATGACCAGAGACTGCGGACATAGTACAGGAGATGACCAGAGACGGCGGACACAGTACAGGAGATGACCAGAGACTGCGGACATAGTACAGGGGATGACCAGAGACTGCGGACACAGTACAGGAGATGACCAGAGACTGCGGACATAGTACAGGGGATGACCAGAGACTGCAGACACAGTACAGGAGATGACCAGAGACTGCAGACACAGTACAGAAGATGACCAAAGACTGCGGACACAGTACAGGGGATGACTAGAGACTGCGGAAATAGTACAGGAGATGACCAGAGACTGCGGACACAGTACAGGAGATGACCAGAGACTGCGGACACAGTACAGGAGATGGTCAGAGACTGCAGACACAGAAGACTGCAGTACAGAAGATGACCAAAGACTGCGGACACAGTACAGGGGATGACTAGAGACTGCAGACATAGTACAGGAGATAACCAGAGACTGCAGACATAGTACAGGAGATAACCAGAGATTGCAGACATAGTACAGGAGATAACCAGAGACTGCAGACATAGTACAGGAGATAACCAGGGACTGCAGACACAGTACAGGGGATGACCAGAGACTGCAGACATAGTACAGGAGATAACCAGAGACTGCAGACACAGTACAGGGGATGACCAGAGACTGCAGACACAGTACAGGAGATGACCAGAGACTGTGGACACAGTACAGGAGATGACCAGAGACTGCGGACACAGTTCAGGAGATGACCAGAGACTGTGGACATAGTAGAGGAGATGACAAGAGACTGCAGACACAGTACAGGAGATGACCAGAGACTGCAGACACAGTACAGGAGATGACCAGAGACTGCGGACACAGTACAGGAGATGACCAGAGACTGCGGATATAGTACAGGAGATGACCAGAGACTGCGGACATAGTACAGGGGATGACCAGAGACTGCAGACACAGTACAGGAGATGACCAGAGACTGCGGAGACAGTACAGGAGATGACCAGAGACTGCGGACATAGTACAGGAGATGACCAGAGACTGCGGACACAGTACAGGAAATGACCAGAGACTGCGGACATAGTACAGGGGATGACCAGAGACTGCGGACACAGTACAGGAGATGACCAGAGACTGCAGACACAGTACAGGAGATGACCAGAGACTGCAGACACAGTACAGGAGATGACCAGAGACTGCAGACACAATACAGAAGATGACCAAAGACTGCGGACACAGTACAGGGGATGACTAGAGACTGCGGAAATAGTACAGGAGATGACCAGAGACTGCGGACACAGTACAGGAGATGACCAGAGACTGCGGACACAGTACAGGAGATGGTCAGAGACTGCAGACACAGTACAGAAGATGACCAAAGACTGCAGACACAGTACAGGAGATGACCAGAGACTGCGGACACAGTACAGGAGATGACCAGAGACTGCAGACACAATACAGAAGATGACCAAAGACTGCGGACACAGTACAGGGGATGACTAGAGACTGCGGAAATAGTACAGGAGATAACCAGAGACTGCGGACACAGTACAGGAGATGACCAGAGACTGCGGACACAGTACAGGAGATGACCAGAGACTGCGGACATAGTACAGGAGATTACTAGAGACTGCAGACATAGTACAGGAGATGACCAGAGACTGCGGACACAGTACAGGAGATGACCAGAGACTGCGGACATAGTACAGGAGATTACTAGAGATTGCGGACATAGTACAGGAGATTACTAGAGACTGCAGACATAGTACAGGAGATGACCAGAGACTGCGGACACAGTACAGGAGATGACCAGAGACTGAAGATGTACTACAAGAGATGACCAGAGACTGCAGACCTTTGTGGAGGGGGGGGCAGTACCTGAATTTGACAGGTATCTGCTCCCACTTCCACGGAGTTGTCCTCCCCCCCTCCCTCCCGTAGTCTTCTGGGACAACTGACAGGTCCCAGAAGACTACGGGGCCATTCACAAAGTGCAGCGCTTCTCACGCTTGAAGATGAAGATGCCGGCGCCAGGGAGAGAAGATGGCCGGTGAAAGCAGGACACTGCTGGACCGAGGAGCAGGTTCTTCTGCACAGTAGAGTCGAGCAGCCAGCCCGGTATTCTAACATGGCAATGGCAACAGGGGGAATACCAGGCTGGCCGCTCCATATTCGCTCCATAACAGGGGCAGACTGACCATTTGGAAACTCGGGCACTGCCTGAGGTCCCGGGGTCAGTAAGGGGCCCCATGAGATGTCCCTGGTACCTTTTTCATAGGCTTTTTTGAGTCTGGGCAAGGACACAGGGGCCCCATGATCCCCTATTGCCCGGGGGCCCCATGAGTTGTCAGTCTGCCCCTGCTCCATAAGACGCACAGACATTTTCCCCCATTTGTTTGGGGGAAAAAAGTGTGCCTTGTGGAGCGAAAAATATGGTAGTTAGATTGAAAGATAGGTAGAAATAAATAGGTGTGGGGTAGACTGAGCGACAACAGGGATTGTATTAGGAGGAGATGTGGCATCTGCACACAGAGCAGGGATAGTTATGAGCAAAGTCTGTTGTCATCCCAGCCAAATATCAGACAAGACATAAACAGTTACTGGAGAAGGGTGGAAAGCTTTTGAGACAATTGAGATGCAATTTTTGGGGGCCCCCAAATTAGAGGTTCTAAAGAGAGGGATGTGGGGGTCATCTGGGCATGTTTAGCAGAACGCTATTATTGTATCAGTAACCTCGGCATGGGAATGGTAATCTCCTTACCACATGTGAGGCCGATTTACAAATGCACATTTAGCAGGAATAGATAACAGGCCCTCTGATTAACCAGCTCATTCCTCTGATGTCTCTGTTTCCATTATATAATGGGAATGTTTCCATGTTGCCGTACACAGCACACACAAATATCATTTTCTAGAAATGAAAGACTTTTAGAAACACCCGCTAAACACAGCTTTGTGACAACAGTGACTCCTACTGGTGGGGAGGAGGACTACACTAAACACAAGTGGATGCATAAGATTTTCATAATAGCACAACTTATTTATTTCAGGTACTTATATAATGCTGTCAATTTACGGAGCACTTTACATATATATTGTACATTTACATCAGTCCCTAACCCTCAAGGGGCGTACAATCTAAGGTCCCTAACCCTCAAGGGGCGTACAATCTAAGGTCCGTAACTCACATTCATACATACACATACTAGGGACAATTTAGACAGGAGCTAATTAACCTACCAGCATGTCTTTGGAGTGTGGAAGGAAACCAGAGTACCCGGAGGAAACCCATGCAGGCACAGGGAGAACATGAAAACTCCAGGCAGGTGATGCCGTGGCTGGGATTTGAACCAACGACAATAACAAATGCCTAAAACCTTAAGATTTTCCTGTAAAAAAGAAAAGATTATGTCAAGCCGCTAAACCGGAAGTTTTTGCAGAAATTTGCAGTATCTATACCATAGTTTGTAGACGTTATAACTTTCACACAAAGCAATCAATATACACTTATTGGGATTTTTTTTAACCAAAAACATGGAGCAGAATACATTTTGGCCTAAATTTATGACTAACTTTGAGTTTACTATATATTTTTTATAGCCGAAAGTAAAAAATATAGTTTTTTTCAAAATTTTCAGTCTTTTTTTTTGTTTATAGCGCAAATCATAAAAAGTGCACAAGTGATCAAGTACCACCAAAAGAAAGCTCTATCTGTGTGAAAAAAAGGACATAAATTTAATTTATGTATAGCATTGCATGACCGCGCAATTGTCAGTTAAACTAGTGCAGCACTGTATAGCAATGGTGTCAATTGCAGTATCTATACCATAGTTTGTAGACGCTATAACTTGCGCACAAAGCAATCAATATACACTTATTGGAATTTTTTTGCAAAAAACATGGAGCAGAATATATTTTGGCCTAACTTTATGACTAACTTTGAATTTACTATATATTTTTTATAGCCAAAAGTAAAAAATGTAGTTTTGTTTCAAAATTTTTGGTCTCTTTTTGTTTATAGCGCAAAAGTAAAATATATATTTTTTCAAAATTTTCGGTCTTTTTTTGTTTATAGCGCGAAAAATAAAAAAAAGTGATCAAATACCACCAAACGAAAGCTCTATTTGTGTGAAAAAAAGGCCGTAAATTTCGTTTGGGTACAGCATCGCAAGACCACGCAATTACCAGTTGAAATAGTGCAGCGCCGAATAGCAAAAAAAAAGGTGTGGTCCTTAAGGGGGGTAAATCCTCAGGATGGCAAGTGGTAAAGAGTTCAATGAAAATAAACACACACACATCTTATAAGGTTCTTTAATTTGTTGTATATAAAAAACACACAACAAAAAAATTCATTTAATTTATGTCCCACTGTAGATTTATCATCAATCACGTTTCCAGCAATGTAAATCCATCGTCAATCAAGTCATCCAACAATGTGAAGTAATTGTCAGTCATGACAACCCAATACCCACTCATGTGTACCCTCTGCACTCCTGCCACTAAATGACAGATCCCTTCCACTGTAGCACCAGGCATCCCGGATGATGTCATTGACCAAATATGGTCATGACCTGAATCTTATCCCCCTCTCACAGTACCAGGATTAGTGAAAAATGTAGGCTCAGAATCATATGAGGATTTAAAATGATAATTAAATGCACCATGACAAATAAAACGTATGAGTACCTAGAAAACATATTTTTTTGGTGTCAAATGGAAGTTCCCCTTTAACCACTTCCCGTCCGGCCCATGTATATAAACGGCTGGACGGGAGCAGTGCAGGAGCTGGTGGCCGTTTATAAACGTCCTCCCTGTGCACGCTCCCTGGGAGTGTGCGGCACCGCGATCTTGTGCCTACTGTGTCCTCCGGACACAGCGGAACGCTGATCGCTGTACGGGACCTCTGTGTGAGGTCCCGATCATGTGATCACTGGTTGGCCAATCAGTGATCACATGAATAGTAGCAAGCAAGATGCCACTTCTGCCATCATTGCTTACTACTAGTGAAATCTGTGAATGATCACAGAGATCACATGGTACAGGACTATTCAGAACAGTCTTGTACCATGTGATAAGCTGTGACCAATCACAGCTCACACAGTATTTCTCAATGGCTGCAAGAATGCAGCCAGAGAGGAGAAATGATTGCTTTTACAGCCTTTACGGGTGTAAAAGCAATCAGTGTAAAAAAAAAAATGAAAAAAATCTTCATCACCCCCCACAACTAGTACAGTGTCACTATAGTGACACTACTACTAGGGTGACAGTATGTTAAAAAAAAAAACAAAAAGAAACATAAATAATAATATTTTTAAAAAAACTGTAAAAGAAAAATTTTAGAAAAATTATAATTTTTGGTTATAAACTGGTTTTGGTTATTTTTTTTTACTAAAAAGATAGCTGAATATATTTTGGCCAAGATTTATGAAAAAAGATTTTTTTTTGCACTATTTTATAAGAAAAACACTTTTTTTTCAAAATGTTTGGACATTTCATTTATATAGCAAAAAAAATTTAAATTCCAGCGTTGAATAAATACCACCAAAATAATGTTTTATCTGTCTCAAAAAAATGCTAAAAAATTCATATGGGTGCAGTGTTGCATGACCGTGCAATTGTCATTCACAGTGTGACAGCGCTGGAAGCTGAAAATTGGCCTGGGGAAAGTGTCCGGACTGGAAGTGGTTAAGAGAACCATTTCTGGGATTTTGTGTAATGAGTGGTGACATTAATCGAGTAAGGGGGTAAGACGGGTTTCCCTAAATGCCAAGTCAGGGATGTTCCAGTCTCTGATGATTTATGATGTGCCAGTATGTACAAAGTGGTAACAATTTAAAACACATTTGGTTGTTTTTTTGTTTTTTATGGTTAGTATTAGTCAGTTAAAAGGCCGTCCTAATTCACTAGAGAAATATTATTCAATAGTCCAAATATCTTTCAAATAAACCCACAAATTCCTTGGACATAGTAAGTGAATTTGAACTTTTGGAGTAAAATTATTACATGTGTTGCTTTCAGTATATATTTTTTTTAACTCTGACATTTGTAGATGTGATGGTGACGCCCTAGACCCTAATTTTCCGGGTGTGGGTAAAAATCCCAGCCCATGCGTTTTCTGTCTTCCATTATCTTCACTGGTCTACCGTTACACAGGTATCCCCCCTTCAGTCTATTATGAGTGCTGCTGCTAGACTCATCCACCTTACCAACCGATCAGCGACTGCTGCCCCTCTCTGCCAATCCCTTCATTGGCTTCCACTAACCCAGAGGTAGGCAACCTGCGGCTCTCCAGCTGTTGCAGGACTACAAGTTCCATCATGCCTCTGCAAGTCATAGCTGTAACTGTCAGTTTTGTAATGTTGCAATGCCTTATGGGAAATGTAGTTCCACAACAGCTAGAGAGCCGCAGGTTGCCCACCCCTGCATTAACCCAACGTATAAAATTCAAAATACTAACCACAGCTTACAAAGCCATCCACAACACTACCCCTAGCTACATCACCAACCTCATCCACAGATACCGCCAAATCGCCCACTCCGCTCCTCCCAAGATATCTTCCTCTCTAGCTCCCTCATCACCTCCTCTCACGCCTGCCTCTAGGACTTCTCCAGAGCCTCTCCCATCCTCTGGAACTCCCTAACACAGTATGTCCGGTCAGTTCCCACCCTGTCTGCCTTTAGGCGATTTTTAAAAACTCATTTATTCAGGGAAGCCTACCCCACCTCCACCTAAGAACTGTACTTGAAACACCTCCACCAGATCATCCCCCGCAGCTATCACCTTTTGTATCCCCTCCCTTTAGATTGTAAGCTCCATGAGCCGGGCCCTCCTATTCCTCCTGTACTGAAATGTATTGTAATTGTATTGTCTCCGTTATATTGTAAAGCGCTGAGCAAACTGATGCCACTATATAAATCCTGTATAATAATAATAATATAGATTCATAGACCTTACCAACCGATCAGCGACTGCTGCCCCTCTCCGCCAATCCCTTCATTGGCTTCCACTAACCCAACATATAAAATTCAAAATACTAACCACAGCTTACAAAGCCATCCACAACACTACCCCTAGCTACATCCCCAACCTCATCCACAGATATCGTCCAAATCGTCCGCTCCGCTCCTCCAAGACATCTTCCTCTCTAGCTCCCTCATCACCTCCTCCCACACTCGCCTACAGGACTTCTCCAGAGCCTCTCCCATCCTCTGGAATTCCCTAACACAGTATGTCCGGTCAGTTCCCACCCTGTCTGCCTTTAGGCGATTTTTAAAAACTCATTTATTCAGGGAAGCCTACCCCACCTCCACCTAAGAACTGTACTTGAGTCACCTCCACCAGATCATCCCCCACAGCTATCACCTTTTGTATCCCCTTCCTTTAGATTGTAAGCTCCATGAGCCGGGACCTCCTATTCCTTCTGTACTGAAATGTATTGTTGCTGTATTGTCTCCCTTATATTGTAAAGTGCTGAGCAAACTGTTAGCGCTGTATAAATCCTGTATAATAATAATAATATAATAATATATAAATCCTGTATAATAATAATATAGATTCATAGACCTTCCCAACCGATCAGCGACTGCTGCCCCTCTCCTCCAATCCCTTCATTGGCTTCCACTAACCCAACATATAAATTTCAAAATACTAACCACAGCTTACAAAGCCATCCACAACACTACCCCGGCTACATCACCAACCTCATCCACAGATATTGTCCAAATCGTCCGCTCCACTCCTCCCAAGACATCTTCCTCTCTAGCTCCCTCATCACCTCCTCCCACGCTCGCCTCCAGGACTTCTCCAGAGCCTTCAAGACCTTAAAGTGTACGCAAATCTGGACAGTGAACTTCTCTTCTTTGATTCCTTTGGCTCTGTGAAATGTACAATTGTTTTGTTAATGGTGTTTTGTCCACCATTTTTTCTAAATTCCAGCTTCCCTATGTACCAATATACCATTAATGTGAAAAGGAGAACAAAAGAAACCGCACCAACCTTGCGCATGACCTCAATAAAAAAATTAGAATTTATTAAAATAGGGTGTATACTCACAAACGTAGCAGTATAAAACACATGCAAAATCCAAAATTGGAACACTGGAATACGAGACACGTGCGAGTCCTACCAAATGGGAGAGAGTACGCGTTTCAAAGGGAGATCCCTTTTTTATCAGAGCTCTTTGTGAGTATATACAGTGGGGATCGAAAGTTTGGGCACCCCAGCTAAAAATTTGTATTAATGTGCATAAAGAAGCCAAGGAAAGATGGAAAAATCTCCAAAAGGCATCAAATTACAGATTAGACATTCTTATAATATGTCAACAAAAGTTAGATTTTATTTCCATCATTTACACTTTCAAAATAACCGAAAACAAAAAAATGGCGTCTGCAAAAGTTTGGGCACCCTGCAGAGTTAATATCTTGTACTGCCCCCTTTGGCAAGTATCACAGCTTGTAAACGCTTTTTGTAGCCAGCCAAGAGTCTTTCAATTCTTGTTTGAGGTATCTTTGCCCATTCTTCCTTACAAAAGTCTTCCAGTTCTTTGAGATTTCTGGGCTGTCTGTCACGCACTGCTCTTTTAAGGTGTAAGGGACCGCCCGGCGGTACTACTAGCACTCCACTGAATAGGCGTCCCCAGCGCACGGAGTCTAAGTCCCAGGGTGCTTGTTCACCAGGGCCCCTGATGGTGGGGATGGACTTGGAGCTCCCTGAGACCAGGTCGTGACTACCGGGTGCGTCCGTCAGTGGTAGTAGTATGCGCAAGGGGCTCCCACGGGGAAGAGTCTGATGTGAGGAGGTCAGAAGACCCCACTGCACGGGATGGATGGATGGATGAGCAGGGTCAGACGGGCCGGGTCGGTAACAGAGAGGGCGGCAAGGTACAAGGCAGCGGGCATAGAATGGTCGGGTCACACGCCAGGTCAGCAACAGCAGGTCAAATCCAATAGGGGGCATTCAGGAGAGAGGTCAGGCAAAGCAAGGGTCAGAACAGGCGAAAACAGCAAGGTCAGGTTCAATCCGGGTCAATAACTTACAGGGTACAGGTTCACAGGATTCAGAATGCAGGAAAGACCAGAAGGCACTGAATGACAGCTCAGGGTCGTTTAAATATCCCGCCCTGCGCTGCCATTGGTGCCCAGCGGGCGGCCGCGGCTTCTACTGCGCATGCGCGAACTCGAACGCCGCGGCCGGCCCGGAACCAGTGCTCGAGTCCCTGCGCCGGGCGGCATACTGCGCCTGCGCCGGGACCAACGCGGCGGGGATCGAGGGGATCCCTGACATTGCCCCCCCCCTACGGGCAACCTCCGGATGCCCATCCGATCTCTCCACCACGGGTGATCGCGAAAGAACCTCCGGACAAGTCTGGGTGCATGGACATTATGGGCTGGTTCCCAAGAATTGTCCTCAGGACCATAGCCCTTCCATTTGATAAGGAATTGGGTCTGGCCTCCCCTCCTTCGACACTTCAGGATTGTTTCAACCTCAAATTCTTCTTCTCCTTCGACCGTTACCGCTTCCGGGGGTCTAGATTCCCGGTCAGGGAAGGCATCTGGGACCACAGGCTTCAGAAGGGACACATGAAAGACCGGGTGGATCTTGAGCGTGTCAGGGAGGGCGAGTTCATAGGCTACTTCGTTAACCATCCGTTTAATGCAGAAGGGGCCTATAAATTTGGGTCCCAATTTCTTCGATGGGCAAAGCATCTTTAGATTGGACGTCGCCAGCCAAACCTTCTCCCCAGGCCGCAATACCAGATCTCCTCTCCGTTTCCTGTTGAATGCTTTCCTGTAGTCTTCCTGGGCCCGACTGATGGCCACTTGAAGCTTCTCATTGTTCGCAGCGAAGAACGTTACCACATCTTGTGTTGCTGGTACTGGGCATTCCGACACCAAATCCGGGAGGAAGACTGGGTGAAAGCCATAGTTGGCGAAGAACGGGGACTGCCCTGTTGCTGAGTGGCGGGCGTTGTTATACGCAAATTCCGCTAAAGGAAGAAGTGGCAGCCAGTCATCTTGAGTAAATGAGGTATAGCATCTCAAATATTGCTCTAAGGTCTGATTGGTCCTTTCGGTTTGACCGTTAGTTTGAGGGTGGAACGCAGAAGAGAGAGATAATTTGATGTCCAGGGCTTTGCACAGTGCTCTCCAGAATCTGGACGTGAACTGGACCCCTCGGTCCGAGACAATGTCTTCGGGGACCCCATGCAACCTGACTACCTCACGAATGAAGACTCGCGCGGTCTCGGCTGCCGAGGGGGTCTTCTTCAACGGGATGAAGTGGGCCATCTTGGACAAGCGGTCCACGACTACCAGGATTGCCGTGTGGTCTCGGGATGGCGGAAGCTCGACTATAAAGTCTAGTGAGATCTTTTGCCAAGGCCGTTCAGGAATAGGTAAGGGTCGCAGCAGACCCCAAACCTTGTTTCTTGAGGGCTTGTTCTTCTGGCAGGTGACACAGGACCTGACATAGCCCTTACAATCTTTAGCCATGTCTGGCCACCAGAATGAGCGTCGGAGAAGTTCCAGGGTCTTTTCTGGGCCAAAGTGCCCCGCCATTGGGTGGTCGTGGCAATGCCCCAAGACCAGGGTTCGAGCTTCTTCCGGCACCACAATTCGATCTTCCCTCCATAGGAGTCCCCCCTTGTTCTGGAGTGGCCCTCCGCCTGGGGTAGAGAAGTTTGTGGATGCCTCCATTAGCCTGGAACGAAGGTCCGACTGAAGGACCAAGAAGTTACCCGAGGATAGGATGGTGTCAGGTACTGGGGTCTCCTTGGCGTCTTCGTACATCCGTGATAACGCATCCGGCTTAGTGTTCTTTGATCCCGGCCGGTACGTAATATGGAAGTTGAATCTTGAAAAGAATAGTGCCCATCTCGCCTGTCGCGGGCGTAGACGCTTGGCAGTTCTCAGATACTCTAAGTTCTTATGGTCAGTAAATATTAAGATGGGGTGCACCGCACCTTCCAGCAGGTACCTCCATTCCTCTAACGCCGTTTTGATCGCTAGTAGCTCACGGTCACCGATATCATAGTTCCTCTCCGCTGGGGTCAGTTTCCGTGAGAAGAACGCTACCGGGTGGAGCAGTTCCTTGGTGCCTTTTCGTTGGGAGAGGATGGAGCCTACCGCATTCTCCGATGCATCTACCTCCAAGATGTAGGGCAGAGCGGCGTCTGGGTGACCCAAAATGGGTGCCGAAGTGAACAGCTTCTTTAAGGCATCGAAAGCTTCCTGCGCTTCTGGTGTCCATCTGAATCGGGTCCCCAGCTTGGTTAGCTGAGTAATGGGGGAGACCAGACCCGAGAAGTTCTTGATGAACTTCCGGTAAAAATTTGCAAAGCCGATGAATCGCTGGACGCCTTTTCTGTCTGTGGGTTCAGGCCAATCCAGTATTGCAGCGACCTTCTGGGGATCCATCGCGACCCCCGCGGTGGAGATAATCAGGCCCAAGAAGGCAATGCTGGATTGTTCAAAACAACATTTTTCTGCCTTGGCGTACAACCCATGCTGCCGCAGCCGCCCCAATACTTTTGCTACATGTATTCTGTGTTCCCCCAGAGACGGGGAAAAAATCAGAATGTCGTCTAAATAAACGATCACAAAGACATCCAGAAAATCTCTAAAAATATCATTTACAAAATGTTGAAACGTGGCCGGAGCATTACACAACCCGAACGGCATGACCAGATATTCAAAATGACCGAAGCGGGTGCGGAAGGCCGTCTTCCACTCGTCCCCCTCCCTTATGCGAATCAAGTTGTACGCCCCCCTCAGATCCAGCTTGGTAAAAACTACTGCTGACTTTAAACTTTGGAACAGTTCAGGTACTAACGGTAGTGGGTAACGGTTTTTTATCGTGACCCTGTTCAATTCCCTGTAATCGATACATGGCCTTAAGGTTTTGTCCTTCTTTTCAACAAAGAAGATTCCCGCCCCCGCCGGTGAAGTGGAGTGGCGGATGAACCCCTTCTGGAGGCTGTCCTCGATATATTCCTTTAGGGCCCCCAATTCGGGCTCTGAAAGGGGGAAGATTCGCCCAAAAGGAATTTCTGAGCCGGGTAACAGGTCAATGGGGCAGTCATAAGGGCGGTGGGGGGGTAGAGTATCAGCTCCCCGTTTGCTGAACACATCTAGAAACCCATGGTAGGCCGCAGGGATTACTTGTTTTAATTCAGCTTCCACCTCAGAGCACAGGAGGATTTGGGGGGTCCCCGGGCCCGAAGTGCGGCAGTATATCCGACAGTATGGGGAAGGGAACGTGATTACTCCGGTTTCCCAGTCAATCTGGGGGTTATGGGCCCGTAACCATGGGAGCCCCAGAATGACTGGGAAGAGGGGTGAAGCTATAGCATCCAGGCGGAGGAGTTCCTGGTGCTGGCCGGCAATGACAGTGGTGATGGAGGGGGTTTCCTGGTTCACTACCCCCGATTTTATTCGGGAACCGTCGGCCAAATAAATATTGAACCCCTTTTGTTTCAATTGAAGGGGAATACCCTGCTGGTGAGCAAAATTAATATCCACGAAGCAGCTGCATGCCCCAGAGTCAATTATGGCCGATACTTCCACGGTCCTTTCTGGAAGCTGAAAGGAAAGGGGCACCACTAAGTATTGGGATGGACCAACATTGCCAAGGGATAAGGAAGAAGAGGTGCACTTACTCAGTTTCTGCGGGCAGGAACGCGCCATATGACCAGCTTCTCCACAATAGAGGCACAGGTTCTGGGATCGTCTGCGCAGATGTTCCTCTGGGGATAGTTTAGGCCGTGCCAGGCCGAGCTGCATGGGTTCGGGGTTGTCTCCAGGTGGCCGGTTTTGGATGACTGGCCTAGGTGTTTGACTGGGACCCTGAAATGATCCCCAGGGATTTCCATGACCCTGGCCGGACCTCTCAAACCTGCGTTCCCGCAGTCTACGGTCAATTTTAATGGTCAGTGCTATTAGGTCCTCTAAAGTCTCAGGTACCTCCACCCGGGCGAGCTCGTCTTTCAGGCCGTCTGATAGGCCAACACGGAACTGATGCAGGAGTGCGAACTCGTTCCAGCGAGTATCCCCCATCCACCGCCTAAATTCAGATGCGTACTCCTCCGCCGCTCGGCGGCCTTGCCGGAGTGTGTACAGAGTAGCTTCAGCAGAAGCTGCCCGCTGCGGGTCATCATAAAGGATGGCCATAGCATCAAAAAAACTGTCAACCGAACCAAGGTGAGGGTCATTTTTTCCCCGTAATCGATGGGCCCAGTCTTGGGGTTCACCCTGCAGGAGGGATATGACGAACCCCACCTTCACGGATTCAGTCACGAAGGTTCGGGGTTGTAGCTCAAAATAGAGGAGGCAGGACTCGCGGAATGCTCTGAACCGTGTGCGGTCCCCGTGGAAACGTTCTGGTAAGGGTACTCGGGGGTCGGCCGCCGGGAGTGGTGCGAGTGCCCCAGACACCAGCACAGGGGCTGCTGGAGGTGTGGGGACCGCGGCCTGTGGGGCAGGAACGGATATAGTGCAGGCCTGGAATTGAGTTTCAATCTGCTGACATCTATCCTGCAGGGCCGATACGGCCTGTGTCAAATTGGATAGGTGCCTGCAGATCTCCTCCAGCGGCGAGGGACCTCCTCTAGACTCAGTCAGGGCCTTCTGGTACTGTAAGGGACCGCCCGGCGGTACTACTAGCACTCCACTGAATAGGCGTCCCCAGCGCACGGAGTCTAAGTCCCAGGGTGCTTGTTCACCAGGGCCCCTGATGGTGGGGATGGACTTGGAGCTCCCTGAGACCAGGTCGTGACTACCGGGTGCGTCCGTCAGTGGTAGTAGTATGCGCAAGGGGCTCCCACGGGGAAGAGTCTGATGTGAGGAGGTCAGAAGACCCCACTGCACGGGATGGATGGATGGATGAGCAGGGTCAGACGGGCCGGGTCGGTAACAGAGAGGGCGGCAAGGTACAAGGCAGCGGGCATAGAATGGTCGGGTCACACGCCAGGTCAGCAACAGCAGGTCAAATCCAATAGGGGGCATTCAGGAGAGAGGTCAGGCAAAGCAAGGGTCAGAACAGGCGAAAACAGCAAGGTCAGGTTCAATCCGGGTCAATAACTTACAGGGTACAGGTTCACAGGATTCAGAATGCAGGAAAGACCAGAAGGCACTGAATGACAGCTCAGGGTCGTTTAAATATCCCGCCCTGCGCTGCCATTGGTGCCCAGCGGGCGGCCGCGGCTTCTACTGCGCATGCGCGAACTCGAACGCCGCGGCCGGCCCGGAACCAGTGCTCGAGTCCCTGCGCCGGGCGGCATACTGCGCCTGCGCCGGGACCAACGCGGCGGGGATCGAGGGGATCCCTGACATAAGGTCTATCCATAGATTTTCAATTATGTTGAGGTCAGGAGATTGTGAAGGCCATGGTAAAACCTTCAGTTTACACCTCTTGATGTAATCCCCCATGGATTTCGAGGTGTGTTTAGGATCATTATCCATTTGTAGAAGCCATCCTCTCTTTAACTTCAGCTTTTTCACAGATGGCATCAAGTTACCATCCAAAATTTGCTGAAATTTTATTGAATCCATTTTTCCTTCTACTCGTGAGATGTTCCCTGTGCCACTGGCTGCAACACAACCCCAAAGCATGATTGACCCAACCCCATGCTTAACAGTTGGACAGAGGTTCTTTTCATTAAATTCTGTGCCCCTTCTTCTCCAAACGTACCTTTGCTCATTCCGGCCAAAAAGTTCAATTTTAACCTCATCGGTCCACAGAACTTGTTTCCAAAATGCATCAGGCTTGTCTATATGTTCATTTGCAAAGTTAAAACGATGATTTTTGTGGTGAGGACGTAGAAGAGGTTTTCTTCTGATGACTCTTCCATGAAGACCATATTTGTACAAGTATCTCTTTATAGTGGAATAGTGTACCACAACTCCAGTGTCTGCCAGATCTTTCTGGAGGGATCGTGCAGTCAAACGTGGGTTTTGAATTGTTTTTCTCACAATCCTGCGAGCTGTTCTGTCTGATATTTTTCTTGGTCTTCCAGATCTTGCTTTAACTTCCACTGTTCCTGATGACTGCCATTTCTTAATCACATTTACAATTACAGAGGATATTGACATCTGAAAACGCTTTGCTATCTTCTTATAGCCTTCTCCAACTTTGTGAGCGTCAACTATTTTCAGTTTCAGTTTTCTAGACAACTGCTTAGAAGAACCCATGGTGCTGATTGTTGGGGCAAGGTCAGATGAGTCTGGGCATTTAACACCTTTGAGATTGACATCACCTGGTCTTCCCAGATGATGACTGAGAACAATCCATGACACTGGCAGGTCTCAGCTTTGCAAAGCGGGCAGTGCATGCTATAAATTCTGTAGGGTGCCCAAACTTTTTTTTTGTTTTTTTTGTTTTCTGTTATTTTGAAAGTGTAAATGATGGAAATAAAATCTAACTTTTGTTGACATATTATAAGAATGTCTAATCTGTAATTTGATGCCTTTTGGAGATTTTTCCATCTTTCCTTGGCTTCTTTATGCACATTAATACAAATTTTTAGCTGGGGTGCCCAAACTTTCGATCCCCACTGTACCCTATTTTACTAAATTCACATTTTTTTTATTGAGGTCATGCGCAAGGTTGGTGCGCTTTCTTTTGTTCTCATTTGCAGTATTGGTTGGGCTCCCCCAGCCTTGTTTAACCACTTCAAGTCCGGACACTTTCACCCCCTTCCTGTCCAGGCCAATTTTCATTTTGAAAAAATTTGTTTTTTTTTATAAAATTTTGCAAAAAATCTTTCTTCATAAATCTTGGCCAAAATGTATTCAGTTATCTTTTTAGTAAAAAAAACCCAAATTAGTTTATAACCAAAAACTTTTTTTACATTTCTATTTTATTTTTTTATATTATTATTTATGTTTTAATACTGGCACATCATAAATCATCAGAGACTGGAACATCCCTGACTTGGCATTTAGCTAAACCCGTCTTACCCCCTTCCTCGATTAATGTCACCACTCATTACACAAAATCCCAGAAATGGTTCTCTTAACCACTTCCAGTCCGGACACTTTCACCCCCTTCCTGTCCAGGCCAATTTTCAGCTTCCAGCGCTGTCACACTGTGAATGACAATTGCGCGGTCATGCAACACTGTACCCATATGAATTTTTTAGCATTTTTTTGAGACAGATAAAACTTTATTTTGGTGGTATTTATTCACCGCTGGGATTTACATTTTTTTTGCTATATAAATGAAATGTCCAAACATTTTGAAAAAAAAGTGTTTTTCTTATAAAATTTTGCAAATAAATAATCTTTCTTCATAAATCTTGGGCAAAATGTATTCAGTTATCTTTTTAGTAAAAAAAAAAAAAAAAAAACTCAAATTAGTTTATAACCAAAAATTTTAATTTTTCTAAATTTTTTTTTACAGTTTTATTTTATTTTTTTATATTATTATTATTTATGGTTTTTTTTTTAACATACCATCACCCTAGCAGTACGTTGTCACCATAGTGACACTGTACTACTTGTGGGGGGTGATGAAGAATTTTTTTTTTTTTTTACACTGATTGCTTTTACACCCATAAAGGCTGTAAAAGCAATAATTTCTCCTTCTCTCTGGCTGCATTCTTGCAGCCAATGAGAAATACTGTGAGAGCTGTGATTGGTTACAGCTTGTCACATGGTACAAGGCTGTTGTGAATATCCTTGTACCATGTGTTCTCTGTGATCATTCACAGATTTCACACGTAGTAAGCAATGATGTCAGCAAGTGACATCTTGCTTACTACTCTTCATGTGATCACTGATTGGCAAATCAGTGATCACATGATCGAGACCTCACAAAGAGGTCCCATACAACGATCGGTGTTCCACTGTGTCCGGTTTGCGGTGCCGCACGCTCCCAGGGAGCGCGCACAAGCAG
This sequence comes from Staurois parvus, assembly GCF_062004578.1. Lineage (NCBI taxonomy): Eukaryota > Metazoa > Chordata > Amphibia > Anura > Ranidae > Staurois > Staurois parvus. Next base: position 155,696 of record NW_028318592.1, read on the forward strand.
GGAAGCAGGAGGATGTTTATAAACTGCTCCCGTCCGGCTGTTTATATACAGGTGAAACTCGAAAAATTAGAATATGGTGCAAAAGTTCATTTATTTCAGTGCAGCAACTTAAAAGGTGAAACTAATATATGAGATAGACTCATTACATGCAAAGCAAGATAGTTCAAGCCGTGATTTGTCGTCATTGTGATGATTATGGCTTACAGCTCATGAAAACCCCAAATCCACAATCTCAGAAAATGAGAATATTACATGCAATCAATAAAACAAGGATTGTACATAGAACAATATCGGACCTCTGAAAAGTAGAAGCATGCATATGTACTCAGTACTTGGTTTTGGCCCTTTTTGCAGCAATTACTGCCTCAATGCGGCGTGGCATGGAAGCTATCAGCCTTTGGCACTGCTGAGGTGTTATGGAAGACCAGGATGCTTCAATAGCGGCCTTCAGCTCTTCTGCATTGTTCGGTCTCATGTCTCTCATCTTTCTCTTGGCAATGCCCCATAGATTCTCTCTCTGGGGTTCAGGTCAGACGAGTTTGCTGGCCAATCAAGCACAATAATCCCACGGTCATTGAACCAGGTTTTGGTGCTTTTGGCAGTGTGGACAGGTGCCAAGTCCTGCTGGAAAATGAAGTCAGCATCCCCATAAAGCTTGTCTGCGGAAGGAAGCATGAAGTGCTCCAAAATCTCCTGGTAGACGGCTGTGTTGACCCTGGACTTAATGAAGCACAGTGGACCAACACCAGCAGATGACATGGCTCCCCAAATCAACACAAACTGTGGAAACTTCACACTGGACTTCGAGCATCTTGCAGTGTGGGCCTCTCCATTCTTCCTCCATACTCTGGGTCCTTGGGCCTCTCCATTCTTCCTCCATACTCTGGGTCCTTGGGCCTCTCCATTCTTCCTCCATACTCGGGGTCCTTGGGCCTCTCTATTCTTCCTCCATACTCTGGATCCTTGGGCCTCTCCATTCTTCCTCCATACTCGGGGTCCTTGGGCCTCTCCATTCTTCCTCCATACTTTGGGTCCTTGGTTTCCAAATGAGATGCAAAAGTTGCTCTCATCAGAAAAGAGGACTTTGGACCACTGAGCAACAGACCAGGTCTGTTTTTCTTTAGCCCCGGTAAGACGTTTCTGACGTTGTTTGTTGTTAAGGAGTGGCTTGACAAGAGGAATACGACATTTGAAGCCCATGTCCAGGATCCGTCTGTGTGTGGTGGCTCTTGATGCACGGACTCCAGCCTCAGTCCACTTCTTGTGAAAGTCCCCAACACTTTTGAATGGCCTTTTCCTGACAATCCTCTCCAGGCTGCGGTCATCCCCGCTGCTTGTTCACCTTTTTCTTCCACACGTTTCCCTTCCACATAACTTTCTATTAATGTGCTTTGATACAGCACTTTGGGAACATCTAACTTCTTTTGCAATTACCTTTTGAGGCTTTCCCTCCTTATGGAGGGTGTCAATGATGGTTTTCTGCACAACTGTCAGGTCAGCAGTCTTTCCCATGATTGTGATTCCTACTGAACCAGACTGAGAGACCATTTAAAGGCTCAGGAACCCTTTGCAGGTGTTATGGCTGAATTAGCTGTGTAGAGTGGGACACTTTGAGCCGAGAATATTCCACCTTTTCACAATATTCTCATTTTCTGAGATTGTGGATTTGGGGTTTTCATGAGCTGTAAGCCATAATCATCACAATGATGACAAATCACGGCTTGAACTATCTTGCTTTGCATGTAATGAGTCTATCTCATATATTAGTTTCACCTTTAAGTTGCTGCACTGAAATAAATGAACTTTTGCACAATATTCAAATTTTTTGAGTTTCACCTGTATATGGACAGGAAGTGGTTAAGAGCTGCACAACCTTTGCTTTGTTGATGTTCGAACTCCCATAGAGGTTGATCCATCCACCTATTTCTGACATATAACAAAGCACACAAAATATAAAGAAAATATAAAATAATATTAAATTAAATAAACACCGGGCTGAGCCCTCAACCCAGTGACAGTCTGTGAATAAATGTCTGGAAATGTAGTGATTTCAAAATCAATCAGATATCTTCGAATCAGCATATATTCCACACGTGGCATGAAAAGTGATCACTCTAAAAATCCTCCACCAGCTAGCATGCACGCTCACCTCCCATTTTGTCCTATAGGGAATATAGATCAAATGCGCTTTAATATCAACTCAAAATCAAACCAGCTGTCCTCTGTAAGCGTACTTTACTGGCTCCTTCTCCAATTCCTCATCAGAAATCCAAGTTCAAAAAAACATCAAAGAACATCTCACAGTGTAATACGTCCATGTTTAATGGATATAAAACCAGGTATAGAATACTCAATTTTTAAAATCGGGCCAGCAGACCCATACAAGCATTGGTAGTAAAATACATAGGAACAGGTGTACCAAGATGGCGACCGGAAATGATGTCACCATACTACCTTCCTACGTGTTATATCACGAATCACGTGACTTCCTCAGGGATACAGGTCCCTTCTCATATATCCCTAAATACAATATTTGAGTCTCACTAGCTACTTTTTTTTTTAATACATATTTTATTAATTTTTCCATTTTAGATTTTTACATACACTAAAAACATGTTTACTTGTCAAATAAATAATATTTTGACATATACATAGTCTTCATATCCCTTCCCCACATCCCCAGCCCCCCCCCCCCCCCTCCGCTCATTCTGCTCTCTGTTTTTGTCCCTCCTGGGAATCCTACAAGATATTATTCTACTTTGACTTATTTTCTAGTTTATTTATTTCTTCTCACCTCTATATTTCAAGATTCTATACCTTGATTTGATTCCTAGATTGTAAGCTCCAAGGAGCAGGGCCCTCCTTTCCCTCTTGTATTGAACTGCATTGTTGCTGTATTGTCTCCCGTTTTATTGTAAAGCGCTGAGCAAACTGTTGGCGCTATATAAATCCTGTATAATAATAATATATAAATCCTGTATAATAATAATATATAAATCCTGTATAATAATAATATATAAATCCTGTATAATAATAATAATAATCTCCTAAAATCCTCCCATTTTTTCCATCTCTTCCGGAAGATCTCCACTCTGTCCTCATCTATATGGTAAAGTTCCTCCATTTTATGTATCTGATCCACTTTTCCTATCCAATCTTTTATTTTTGGTGTTTCTAGTTCCTTCCAGAATTTGGAAATTAAACTTTTTGCTGTATTTATATAATATAATAAACCAGAGTTTTTATATTTTTCTACTGAGAACTTAGTACCGTGAAAAAGACATATCACTGGATCTTTTGGAATTTTAATCTCAGTTATCTTCTGAATCTGGTGAATTATTCCCTCCCAATACTCTTGAATTTTAGAACATTCCCACCATATGTATAACATTGTGCCCAGGGGCGGACTGACAACTCATGGGGCCCCTGGGTAATAGGGGATCATGGGGTCCCTGTGTCCTTGCCCAAACTCAAAAAAGCCTATATAAAAGGTACCAGGGGCATCTCATAGGGTCCCCTACTGACCCCGGGCCCTTGGGCAGTGCCCCAGTTTCCAAATGGTCAGTCCGCCCCTTATTGTACCCCTTTCCCCACATGCACGCCAACACAAAGGTGAATTATCTCCACATTGTCTATGTGCTATAATCAGTGTAATATACCACCTCGCCAAAAATGTATAATTAATTTCCACATCCTTCATTTTTACATTTCCATGTGTTAATCTATATATTTTCTTTTGCTTTTCCTCAGCTATTTTTACTCCTAAATCTCTTTCCCATTTCTCAATATAGGGAGGAGTCATGTTCATTAACCTCCCTAGCGGTCTGATTATATCCATATTTCTGTGCTCAAAGCGGTACATTTTTTTGCATGGAAATATGTATTTTTTTATTGTAGGCCTGTAATTTTTAGGAATAACTCACTGAAATCTGTCTGAACAAGAGTCTAGTAAACATCCCGGGTATGATAAAATTTGAAACACAAAATCATAAATTATAATTTAATAAATAATCATAAAAATAATAATATAATAATAATACATTTAATTCAATAATATAATCAAACCAAAAACACTGAAATGTGAAATATAGCGCCAAGTTCGCACATCGCTGAGCAAAGTCGCAGAATCGTTTTCAGTGTCTGATGAGGAATTTCCCCCACAAATCATTATCACTCAATTCTGCAAGTGGTTCTGATTTACTATCGCTGTTCTCTAGCCGGTCTAAAACCGCTTTTGACATAAAGGAACGCTTTTTAGACGCCATGGACGTTTCTCAGTTTCCAGGCAGAAAGAACAGTAAAAATGCAGGCAGGGCGCCGGACAAAGCACTCGGGACAAAATGTATGTGAAATGGTTTGATACAGGAATGTTATTGCCAACCTACGGCACTCCAGCTGCTGCAGGACTACAAGTTCCATCATGCCTCTGCAAGTCAGTAACTTCCCATCTTTGCAATGCCTCATGGGAAATGTAGTTCCACAACAGCTGGAGAGCCACAGGTTAGCCACCCCTGTTATACTATGTGATTTTAGTGTATTTAATGAATGTCACTTTTTATCATTTTCAAATTTCCCGCCAGCTCCGTCCCCCATACGTCTTGACGTCGCAGGGAACGGAACCCAGATGACAGATGCCGGCATCCGCCGAAGAAAATTACAGGGGGCACTGCAGGGGGGACATCGCGGGAGCGCAGGACAAGGTAAGTGACTGAGGGATCCCGGAGCAACGCCGCAAGGTAATCCCGAGTGTAGCTCGGGGTTACCGCTTTTGGTACTGAAACTTTACCCCGAGCTGCACTCGGGAATACCGCCAGGAGGGTTAATAGTCTAGTGAAAATTTTATATACTCTAGAAGTCCCATGTTTCCCATCTCCACATGTGTTCACTCACTAGCCACTTTTGAGTCGTGTGCATTCAGTGGGACCATACAAGAGCTCTGACTTGGAAGATGAAGCCAACATTTGCATTGTCCTGGGTTTAGAGCTCCAGGCATTAGAGAGTGTATCTAACCAAATCAGTTGATGGAAGCATTTCATGGGGCTGGTTTTGGATGCCTGTCCAGTTCTGTTGTCAATAGTGTACAGAAGATCCTCCACGACTGGGATAAATGAAACAAGATAAATGAGGGTTTACCATGACATTGGAGTTGATGAAGAAGGAGAAATTAGGGTGCTTTGAGAATGTTTAAGGGTGCATTGGGCGTTGTAATGGCTCCTACAGCATAGATGGAACTGTCCATGACCCGAAGAGTAGAGTAGATGTGATAGGCATTCCAAAAGCTGCCATCAACACATTTGGGTAGATACACTCAAACAACGAGACCCTACACCCAGCACAATGCCAAATGTTGACTCCAAAGTCAGAGTTCAATGCATCCTGAAAGCTGTAAATCAACATTTGGCATTTTGCTGGATTTACATATTTATCACTGATTACTGTCACTTTTATTTTATAAATTATATGTAAATATGGGCTGGCTCTTGGGAGGAGTTATGCAAATATTAAAATGCAAGCAGTGGGCTGGCTCTTGGGAGGAGATATGCAAATATTAAAATGCAAGCAGTGTTCAGGCTCTTGGGAGGAGTTTTACAAATATCAAAATGCAAGCAGTGGGCTGGCTCTTGGGAGAAGTTATGTAAATACCGAATTGCAAGCAGTGGGCTGGCTCCTGGGAGGAGTTATGTAAATACCGAATTGCAAGCATTGGGCTGGCTCTTGGGAGACGTTATGTAAATACCGAATTGCAAGCAGTGGGCTGGCTCCTGGGAGGAGTTATGTAAATACCGAATTGCAAGCATTGGGCTGGCTTTTGGGAGACGTTATGTAAATACCAAATTGCAAGCAGTGGGCTGGCTCCTGGGAGGAGTTATGTAAATACTGAATTGCAAGCAGTGGGCTGGCTCTTGAGAGAAGTTATGCTAATATTAAACTGCAAGCAGTGGGCTGGCCCTTGGGAGGAGTTATGCAAATATTAAAATGCAAGCAGTGGGAGGGCTCTTCGGAGGAGTTATGCAAATATCAAAATGCAAGCAGTGGGCTGGCTCTTGGGAGGAGTTATGCAAATATTCAAATGCAAGCAGTAGCCAGGCTCTTGGGAGGAGTTATACAAATAATCAAAATGTAAGCAGTGGGCTGGCTCTTGGGAGGAGTTATGCAAATATTAAATTGCAAGCAGTGGGCTGGCTCCTGGGAGGAGTTATGCAAATATTAAATGGCAAGCAGTGGCCTGGTTCTTAGGAGAAGTTATTCAAATATTTAATTGCAAGCAGTGGGGTGGCTCTTGGGAGGAGTTATACAAATATTAAAATGCAAGCAGTGGGCTGGCTCTTGGGAGGAGTTATGCAAATATTCAAATGCAAACAGTGGCCGGGCTCTTGGGAGGAGTTATACAAATATCAAAATGCAAGCAGTGGGCTGGCTCTTGCGAGGAGTTATGCATATATCAAAATACAAGCAGAGGGTGGGCTTTTGGGAGGAGTTATACAAATATCAAAATGCAATCAGTGGGCTGGCTCCTGGGAGGAGTTATGTAAATATTAAAATGCAAGCAGTGGGCTGGCTCCTGGGAGGGGTTATGCAAATATTAAATTGCAAGCAGTGGGCTGGCTCTTGGGAGGAGTTATACAAATATCAAAATGCAAGCAGTGGGCTGGCTCTTGGGAGGAGTTATGCAAATATTAAATTGCAAGCAGAGGGTGGGCTTTTGGGAGGAGTTATGCAAATATCAAAATGCAAGCAGTGGGCTGGCTTCTTGGAGAGTTATGTAAATATTAAATTGCAAGCAGTGGGCGGGCTCTTGGGAGGAGTTATGCAAATATTAAATTGCAAGCAGTGGACTTGCTCTTGGGAGGCGTTATGTAAATATTAAATTGCAAGCAGTGGGTGGGCTCTTAGGAGGAGTTATACAAATATCAAAATGCATGCAGTGGGCTGGCTCTTGGGAGGAGTTAGGCATATTAAAATGCCTTGATGGGTGGATGTCAAGGGATTCTTATGTATTGCCTGCAAACTTCTCCGGGTAACACCCCTATCTGTTTCTGAGCATCCATGACTGCAATACAATAAATGAAAGGGGCTGGCCTGGGACAGTCAGGCTGGGGAGGAAACAGCTAGATGATGCTGGACATCTTCCAGCCAGACATTGGGGTGGAGCTATATCTGACTTGCTGCAGCTTCTAATGCACACTGTTAGAAGCTCACAGTGTGCAGTGAAATCTGAGGAAGCCACTGCAGTCCAGTAGAGGAGCTGGTACATTGGTGCAAGACTACAGGGTAGCCTGGAGTTCTGCTTTAAAAGTCAACTTCAAGCACAGCCTACCACATCCCATCCTGCAACTGCGAGAGACACAAAGAGCTCAATAAAGTGTTTTAAATGAGATCAGCAAATAATGACACAAGCTAGCCCTGCAGTTCTCTTCCAGTCCAAGTATTGACAGTAATCTGCCACCCACATCCTGTACAGCTCCAGGGCTATGCTAGGTCCAAACGTCTGCTTCCAGGCTGGGAACGCGCAATCACCCTCACTGGTCGTTAAGGGAATATTTTTAACTCTCGTAAAAAACGGAAATTATTATTTGATTTTCTGTGTTGCAAACATCTGAAAAGCACATTACGGGATCAGTGTGCCATCAAACTGTTTCCAAGGTGTGCCTTTGGATGAAAAATACGAATGCAGATTATAGGCAGCGCGGTGGGGTGGCAGCACATTGGGGGAGCAGATGTAAAAAAAAAGAATGCTACTAGACCCATGGACTTGGTGGCCCACCTTTGGCCTGGATTCAAAACTTGGAATGACTAAGAAATCCAGTATGTGCCAAACCCACCCAATCTGCTTCAATACTCTTCCTTTAAATTGGTATTAAACCCAAATCCAAAAATGTAATATATTGCAGCTTACCAATCATTAGATGTGGTGGCCACATTAGTTTTTTTTCCCCTTCTGTTTTCACCTGGTGATCCGACCAGTAACACACCTCCTGTATTAGAGTACCCACACACATACTTTCTTATTTATTTCAGGTACTTATATAGCGCCATCAATTTACGCAGCACTTTACATATATATTGTACATTCACATCAGTCCCTAACCCTCAAGGGGCGTACAATCTAAGGTCCCTAACTCACATTCATACATACACATACTAGGGACAATCTAGACAGGAGCCAATTAACCTACCAGCATGTCTTTGGAGTGTTGGAGGAAACCGGAGTACCCGGAGGAAACCCACGCAGGCACAGGGAGAACATGCAAACTCCAGGCAGGTGGTGCCGTGGCTGGGATTCGAACCAACGACAATAACAAATGCCTAAAACCTTAAGATTTTGCACTGTAACTGAAACTAACATACTGTAGAAAATGTATCAGTTGAAAATTAGTTTTGGTTTCTATATTTCATGGTTCCCCAGTGTTCATTAGTATTATTTATGTATACAAATGCATAGTTACCAGCAAGAGCATCTAATTATCAGGTAAAGCAATCAGTATCCTTGCTGAGCAACTGGACAAGCCATCTGGAGAGTACTTATATAACTGTCAACTTATGCAGCGCTTTACACATATATTGTACATTCACATGGGGCGTACAATCTAAGGTCCCTAACTTACATTCATACACATACTATGTCCAACTTAGGAGCCAATTAATCTTCCAGCATGTCTTTGGAGGTGGGAGGAAACCGGAGTACCCGGGGGAAACCCACACAGGCACGGGGAGAACATGCAAACTCCAGTCAGGTGGTGCCGTGGTCAGGATTTGAACCAACAACCCCAGTATTGCCAGGTGGAAGTGCTAACCATTTAGCCACTGTGCTGCCCTTAGATATATTATTCCACTACTCCCATTGCTGTTGGAAGGTCCCTGGTCTTTTTTTCCCCTGTCTTCCCACACAGAAGGCTGGAATCCCAGGAACCTGCCTCCTTCCCACCGCTAAAGCCAGGAAAAGCCAAAACAAAGCTGGTCAGAGCAGCATGTTGCTCTATAGCTGGAAGGATATCTTGGAGGGAGCTGGATGAAAGTTTTATCATGACATCTGTTTGCAGAAAGTATTTTTTTTCCTCCTGCAAACTCCTTCAGGCTTCTCGCTGTGACTGTAACTAATATTTCATTCACAGCAATCAGCCTTGACCTGAGGATCAGTCCTAGGTTGCAGAGTCACCTCTTTAATCCCCTATTCACTTCCCAGCATGCACTGCATAACGATTAACATGCTGGGGGGACCGGAGAGGCTCCACAAGGTATATCTGAGGCTTGCTTTGGTTCCCCTCTTCCACCTGATCAGAGATAAAGGCTTTCTTAGGAACTGAAGACATATGTGGGCCAGATCAAAGTAAAGGTTTTAGGGACCTTACCTAATGCTAGTGTGTCCAGAATTATTGAAGTGAAGTAAACTCATTTTTGATACTTTTACCTACAGGTAAGTTTATAATAAAGTTTACCTGTAGATAAAATTAATAACTCCTAAATGTGCACCGTTTAGGAGATATTCTAGTAAGCGGCAGCTGGTGAAATCAGTGGAGCATACCCATGGCGGACTGACAACTCATGGGGCCCCCGGGGCAATAGGGGATCATGGGGCCCCTGTGTCCTTGCCCAAACTCAAAAAAGCCTATGAAAAAGGTACCAGGGGCATCTCATGGGGCCCTCTACTGACCCCAGGCCCTCGGGCAGTGCCCGAGTTTCCAAATGGTCAGTCCGCCCCTGAGCATACCCATGCCGTTCCTTCAGAGCTGTGTGCCATGGCTGTAGCTGTAGTGAAGTCATCACAGCTTCGGCCATTTAAGTGGTTATAGCCCGGGAACCTGGAAGAAAGACCTGGTGAAGATGAAAGCCTCTGCAACTTGCAGGAGAAAATCATCTTTTTTTTGTTAGGTTTACTACCACTTTAATGTTTGCAGCCAGTCTGTAACCAGCTTGAGCTTTGTTTATATTATTTATTTATTTCAGGTACATATATAGCGCCGTCAGTTTATGCAGCGCTTTACATATATATTGTACATTCACATCAGTCCCTAACCCTCAAGGGGTGTACAATCTAAGGTCCCTAATTCACATTCATATACAAGGGCCAATTTAGACAGGATCCAATTAACCTACCAGCGTGTCCTTGGAGTGTGGGAGGAAACCAGAGTACCCAAAGAAAACCCATGCAGGCACAGGGAGAACATGCAAACTCCAGGCAGGAGGTGCCATGGTTGGGATTCGAACCAAGGACCCTGGTACTGCCAGGCATAAGTGCTAACCATTTAGCCATAGTGCTATCTCCTGGTTTCTCCTAGTGGTCATTGATTATTTCTATCTCTCGCTGTTGAGTTGTTTCCAGTAGTTAGTGTCAATGTATGAGTTATGAATCTTTCTCTGTCATGGCTTCTGGAAATATTCTAGTGATGTGAGATGATACATTTTTGGAGGAACCTTCTAAAAGGATTCTTGTCCTTCTCTCTCAGGCTTTTGCCTGGGGAGGATGCCAAAATGAGGAGGTCCTTTCTTTTAGGAGGATGGCCAAAACAGGGGGCCTGTGCCAAGAACCCTTAGCTGGTCTGTGCTAGGGCCTAAAGGAACAGAGAGGTTGTGGGTGTGAAGAAGGTGTATCCTGCCAGCTATACAGAATTGTGGGCAGGGCCTACTTGCCCTTGGCAGCCAACTTCTATGGAATAATTTTTCTTGCCATACTGTAGCCACAGATCCAAAACCATGAGGAGTCTGGTAGACTTTTGGGTGTAAGTTTTTTGCACCTCTTGTCAGAATTCCAGTCAGTCTGGTGACAGTGCCTTGAGCAGGAGCCAATACAGGATTCGGTAAGCCAGTCATGTGGCACGTTGCTGGGAAAACCTGGACATGTACTAACTAACTACAGCCATAGTCTTTTCAGAGGTGGTCTTCAGGTGCATAGAGTGGGTGTTGCCAAAATGTTATGGTGGTTCACCAGCTTAGAGATGTGCCATATACAATGTGCAATAGTAAAAGTAAGAATACTGTTCTGTGTCACTACTCCCCAATGGGCATTGTTGGCTGCCGTTTCTAAGGTCACAAGGCATGTCCTCTGTACAGTCCAGCATCAAGAAGAGTACTCGATAGACCTGGCAGTGGACATACATCCAAGAGTATGATTTGCTCTCCGATGCAACAGTGGGCAACTCCAACAGCAGGCTGGTATGACAATCCCATGTCAAAGGTTGCAGGTTCCGAGATTAGTTTGGCAGCGAACTTCCATGGAAGAATTATAATAGTGTAATCACAGAACTGAAAATCACATAGAGTCTAGCAGGCTTCCAGGTCTGGACAGTTATTTACACCCCTTATCAGAATTCCAGCCAGTCTAGCAACAGTGCCTTGAGCAGGAGCCAATCTGGAGTTTGGTAAGGCAGTCATGGGCAAACCTGGACATGTACTAACTAACTACAGCCATGGTCTCTTTAGAGGTGGTCTTCAGGTGCATGGAGTGAGTGTTGCCAAAATGTGGGTGTGGGTTGGGTATATCCTGTTGACTATGCCAAGTTGTGGGCAGGTCCTAATCACCCTGCACATGGGAGTACCTTTCTCGTATAAGCACTCATCAATGCCTGGGACCAGGCGGGGACCGTGTTCATGTGAAAATCAAACATCATGGCTGTTCCCCAGCTTAGAGATGAGGTGTACACAGTGTGGAGTAGTGAAACATACAGAGTCCCATTTCACTACACACCTTCCCCGATGTATGTTGCATTTAGGAGGGACACTGATGAGCCTATGCCCTCATCACCAGTCCAGCATACCTCTGCCACCTCACTCCCAGTCCCAGTGACAGAAAGGGGTCCTGCTAAGCACTTAGCGTGGACCTCAGGCATGCTCTCACTTAACTCCTTATCTCCTTTACCATGTGGCCAGGCTCATGAGGTCTCTGTACCACGGGTTTGGTTCCAGTTAACTTGGAGAACTGACCAATAGGGATGCAGCTAGATCATCGACCCGCTCACTACTGGAGGACCTGTCATCTTCACCAGGTACCCCGCTTCTGTCAGGCTGCTTTGTACTATGCACTAGTTACTGGTTACCCAAAGAAACAGCATTCCTCCTTCAACTTGTCTTGTAGAGTTATCCCTTAGTAGTACCTTTGCTTCATACCCCATTGTGCGTTACAATATCAGTTCTTTTCATACACCATCATCAACCATGGACCCTTTTGAATAACATCAGACCAGGCTTAGAAACAGTTTAAGAGCTTTACTAAAGATTTACAGCAAAGTCCAAACAGTACATTTCAGTGCACACTATCACAACTATTGCTATATGAACTGAGCAGTCCAGGTGTTCCTTGACACAGAGATAGTCAATTCCTGGCATCGTCCAAAGCTTGGTAGGTCTCCGGTCTTCCAGTGTTTCTGAAGGAGTACTGGGTGCAGCAATTCCGTCTAATGTCCCATGTTGGTAGGATCAAGAAGAGTCCTCCTGGTGATTACTTCTTTAGGCTTGGCCTCTCTATTCTTCCCATACAGGCAACAGCCTCCTAAGCAGAACCCTATCCTTTTTTATTTGCACAGGGAGGAGGGCAGAGCCCAGAAAAGCTTGATAAACTCCAGAAACAGGTTTAACCCTTTCCCAGCCTGGGCAGGCTAAATAACTTGCTACAACAAAAACCCACTTTTGTAGGCAACCTGCCTACAAGGTGGCTACCCAGAGGGAGCATCTCTAAGTACAACGGCCAAGGAATCAACCAAAGGCACATATAGGTGACTACCTGCAGTACAAATCTATAAAAGGTGGCTACGTAGAGGTAGTCTGTTCAGATGAGTCTGCTATGAAGAGTGTCCAGGGGAGCTTAGGGGAAGCTGCTGCCAGGTGGACATTGCATGGATACCTCAATACTCAACATATAGGGTCACTACAACCTAAATTGGCTGCTACTAAAGGGCCAATCACTATTGGGGGGCTGACTCTAAAAAAAACAGGACCATCAAGTAGCTGCTGTTAAAGGATCTGTTACTAGGAAAATTAGAGCCACCAACAAATCTCCTGGATATTTTCTCTTTTTTTGACCATTCTCTTTAAACCCTAGAGATGATTGTGCATGAAAATCCCAGTAGATCAGCAGTTTTTGAAATACTCAGACCAGCCTGTCTGGCTCCAATAACCATACCACGTTCAAAGTCACTTAAATCCCCTTTCTTCTCCATTCTGATGCTCGGTTTTAACTTCAGCAAGTTGTCTTCACTATGTCTAGATGCCTAAACACATTGAGTTGCTGCTATGTGATTGGCTGATTAGCCATTTGTGTTACCAAGCAATTGAACAGGTGTACATAATAAAGAGGCTGGTGACCCTGAATTTACCCTGCAGGCTTGATACCAGGACAAGGAAGTATGTAAATGTCTCAATGAGCTGAACAGAATGAGGGTCAATATTTTTGTTTGGCAAAAATAATCAACATTAAATTTAGATCTATTTTAGTCCACAGGTTTGCTTGCTTACAAAATGGTTATTTGTATTTTCAGGACTGCACTAACTACTGCAGACTGTATGATCTATGCCAAAAGTAGACTCAACCAGCAGACACTAGTCATTACAATGACTGGAACTGCTAGAGTTTTAGCCTTCAGTAGAAGGGCGTATTGTGCTTGCATTAAAAATACAATGTAGATCTTTTATGCGAGCCACCCATGGTTTTTTATATTTTTTTACATAGGCACATTCAACAAGAGTCTGTTTACATATTAACGGTCAAATAAACATACCTATGATTCTTGTGATCATCTTCATTTGTTATTCAACAACTATCATTAGGAGGTGAAGAGAACATGGATCTACATTTTTGTTTGGCACAAATGATCCAAGTTGACGGTAGGTGTCAGGAGCATGTAACGCTCCTGTTCCTTGGCAACTGCTGGTCACATTCCATCATCCTGGTTTTGGCTGAGATGCACTCTTTCTGTCTGACTGTCCACCTGCAGGGTGAATGGTGTAGACACAGACTCTGAGTGGAGATCAAACCTGTTTTAAGTCATGTCATGCTTGTGTTGGTGTTGGTACACGAGGTTCAAGCTCCCTGTTTGCCTGCCTTGTTCCCATGCCTTGACCTCAACCTTTGTCTGCTCCCTGCCATGCCAGCTAGCTTGGATTCCTTATTATTGACCTCAAGATTGGACCGTGGACTACTGTCTGAACTCAGCTTGTCTTTTGACCATGGATTTAACCCTGACTATTCTCTGAATATTGCCTGCCCGGAACCCCGATTGCCATTGGACCACTTTGCCTGTCTGCCAACCACAAGTACCTATTTGCTGTGCTTAGCTCGCACCTGCCCCGGTGTGGTAGCCAGGCACTATAGCATTGTGTATAAGACCTGAAGGCAACCAAGTAGACCAGTTTGCCTTATAGGGAAAGGGGGCTGCTATAGTTGAAGAACACAGAGCCAGCTATAGTGCCTGACCATCAGCACTAGGGATAAGCATGATATTAAGTCTATTTTAGTCCAGAAGGTTGTATGCTTACAACAAAATGGTTCTGTGTATTTTCAGAACTATACTGAAACCATACTAACTACTGAAGACTGTATGATCTGAGTCAAAAGTAGACCCACCTAGTTGACACTTGTCAGTACAACAACTGGAATTGAGAGTTTTAACCTTCAATAGAGGGACTTCTTGTGCTTGCCTCAAAAGTACAATGTAGACCGTTTATATAAGCCATTTGATGTTTTTTAAACGCTGCAGATATTTTTTTTACATAGAATGTATTTAAAAAGAGTTTGTAAGTTTAAAAGGTTCAACATACATATTTTCTTGTGATTACATCTATTTGGTATTCAACAACTATCATCAGGAGGTGAAGAGAACTTGGATCTATATTTTTGTCTTGCACAAATGATCCATGTTGAAAGTAGGCCTATTTTAGTTGTTTACTTGCAACAAAACAGTTCCGTGTATTTTCAGGACTACACCAACCACTGAAGACTGTATGATCTGTGCCAAAAGTAGACTTACCTAGCTGACACTGATGTAGTGCACCCCTTCAAGAGCTGCTGGTGAACTTATCCCCAAGTTAGAGCACTCACAGCCAGGCACGCATCATTTTCTTCACTCTGGTTTAAAGGAACAGTCTAGGGGTGTCTTTTTAGGGTTTTTATTGGAGCGTAGAACTTGGATAGGGATGGGGCAGCATGGGATACCCCAATAAACTGAAGAACTGAATAGCTTGATGACTCCTTAGCTTTTTTGCTGAACTGTGCAAAGGGAATTTCCTACAGAATCTCTATGCTAAAAGTGACTAGTACTCCTTCCAGAGACTAACAGCTGCACACATTGGTTGCCTCCTTCCAATATCCACCAGACTCTTCTTAGTGAGGGAGATGAGGACTCATACCACCATGGGACAGGTAGATTCTTTCCCACCAACATCCTTCTGGCTCTCTCCAGTCATTTTCTCCAGACCCAACTTGGTTTCAGGATTCAGGTTTGTGAATAGGCCTCCCCAAGCTATGTCTAGCTGGGACCTCAGTGTCTTCCTGATGGATCCTAGTGTTCTTCCCCAAGAGCAGAGTCCCTTGTACAGGGGGCTCCTCCAGCAGAACTGTTCCCAGAGACTCTAATGTCGCTTCCTAAGGCCTAAAATTATTTAAAGGCTCTCCAACCACATACTGGGCACACCTCCACAGGGATTGGCTAGAATCCCAAAAATATTCAGGCTGCCCATACTGTTCTTCCTCCCACTATAATCCTCTAACATAGAGGGGGACGTAATCAGAGCAGCAGCCTGTGAGACACTGAGCGGCTCTAAATAATCAACCCCTTCTTCTCTGGTTATAGAGGAGCCAACTAATACTTACCAGCCTATACTACAATAGAAGGGTGCTACACTTGCTAATCCAACAACTTAAAATGCTAGCTAAGTTTAGTCTTCAATATTAGGCCTTCTTGTGTTTGCATGAAAAATACAATGTGGACCTTTTATGTGAGCCAGTTGAAGTTTGTTTTTTTATCTTCTCCAGATTTTTATGTAGAGTCTGTTTATGCTTTTACCTACATTTGAAAGTTTAATTAAACATACCTATTTTTCTTGTGATCGCATCTATTTGGTATTCTCTTTAAACAAAGTCTCCACAAGTTACTACATCTATAGCTACGGATTCTTCTCCACACACCAGTCTCTTCCTTTGTTTTATTTTTCCTGGCCCAGACGTTTCTTTATAGTTTTAATGAAGTTTTTCTTTTTCTTTTCTTCTTCTATTTTTGGAGGGGGTTTAGGGAAGACGCAAGGAGTCAAGAGGTCACAGCTATGACAACACAACCCTAACCAGGAAGTGAAAAAGCAGGATGAAGACAGGAGTTGAACGCAAAGACCGTGGAGAAGAGAGAATTTCAATTTGTGGTTGAAACGCGGATTCACCTCACCTCCAGGCGAAAGACGAAGGGTGGGCAAGGGGAAATAAAAAGAAAAAAACACAGAAAAAAAGCTAGAAATAGGGACATGATTCTGAAACAAAAACATTCGGCGAGGTCAAAGATCACATGATGGTATCTCAAAGTCTTTTCATCCTGCGGGTTCACGAGGAGGGGATGGCTCTGTCTGCACGTTGGGGGGAACTCGACTTTATTTGCTCTTGGTGGATGTCTGTGACAGCTCCAAGATTTGAGGTGGTGTGTTTTAATAAAGTGGTCTCTCTAAGACCAGATACATATGAAGTTAGTTAAAATGTTTCGTATAAACAAAGTGTCACCAGTCACGCAACGCAAGGATTCC
Source organism: Staurois parvus (assembly GCF_062004578.1). NCBI lineage: Eukaryota > Metazoa > Chordata > Amphibia > Anura > Ranidae > Staurois > Staurois parvus. Next base: position 172,409 of record NW_028318592.1, read on the forward strand.
TGATGGTTAGATAACCTCAGTAGCGTCAACTCATCTGTAGCTCAATCTCTCTCCAGCAGATGTGGGCCTTGAGCGGGAGCCACTCTCCAATGGATTGTGAATGCTTCACAGGCCAGACTCCCAAGGAATGAGATTTCTGACTTATTAAAACCCACAGAGCTTCATATTAGAAGACAAATGATGGCGGAATTCTAGCGCATGGGTAGAGGGATCTCACCAAACAGTTGGGACTTTTTTATCAACATGTCTCCAGTAATAGCTGATGGTGCCACCCCATACCAACCAAGTAGATTCACAGTTTCAGACACCCAACTGATTGTGGTGGATTGCGGAGATATAGACGAGAAATGTTGTTAAAGTAGAAATAAAAGCAAAACCTCGTTTTTATCATTTTGATTAGAGCAGCCTTTCTCAACCTTTTCAACATCGAAGAACTCTTGAAATAACTTTCCAGTATCAGAGAAGCCCTGCTAAAAGTTACTATATCTACAACTCATGATACATTAGTGCAGGGGCGGACTGACCATTTGAGCACTCGGGCACTGCCCGAGGGCCTGGGGTCAGTAGGGGACCCCATGAAATGCCCCTGGTACCTTTTATAGGCTTTTTTGGGTGTATTTTGAGTATGGGCAAGGGCACAGGGGCCCCATGATCCCGTATTGCCCGGGGGCCCCATGAGTTGTCAGTCCACCCCTGCATTAGTGTGATGGTTAGTGGGAAGAACGCTCCCTACATTTGTGATCATTGGGTGGAATGACGCCCTTACGGATAGTGAAATAGCCAAAAATTAATGGTGTCAGTGGGAACTTATCTGAGAGGCAGAAACTGCTCATTGCTCAAGGAACCCCTAGCAACCTCTGGAGGAACCATAGGATCAGAACCCTGGGTGAGAAACCCTGGATTATAGTAAGAAAGGACTATAACCCCTATCATCTGTGTCCCATTGGGGGGATTTCCTTTCACTTCCTATCCCATAGCCAAAACAGGAAGTGAGAGGAAATTCTTCCAAAGTGAGAGAATCCCCTGGGGTCACCAGATCTAGTGTTCCTATTGGAAGATTTTCCATCTATTTCAGTTCTTTTGACAACCGAAAATTTGGAATTTTGTTTCTCTTTTGGTGATAATGGTGAAAAAGGACAAATAGATGGAGGGATCTCCCTAATGGGGGCACAGCAAAAAAAAACCCAAAAAAAGCTGACAGGGGCTCCTTCTGTACAGAGCTCTGTATTGCTTACCAACACAGAGCTCTGGGCTGTGATTGGATACAGCCGATCAACAGGTCCTGGCTGTGAATCATACCAATCACAGCAGGTGCCGGCCAGGGTGCGCTCAAAACCTGGAAGTAGGCAGTGTTGTACGGGTACGTCGATTTGCCTACAGAGGTCACCCATCCCCAGTACATTGCGGGCAGTCGTCAAGCACTAAATAGGAAGTGTGGAAGGTATAGAACCTCCATAAGGTTTTTGTTGCTGTCTGTGTCCCCAGTGGGTAGATTTACCTTCTCTGCTTGTCCTGGTGGCCATTGTCACCAGGACAGTAAGTGATGGGAATACCAACATTTTACAGTTGTCACTGGAACAGTCCAAAGGGGACACCTGTTCAAGTTAAAACTTTCTAATGCTGGATTTACACCTCCTGTATGCGCCTGAAAGTATGTAAAAAATTGCAAAGGTATAAATGGGTCCAAAGAAGGGAACGTCTCTCACTTCAGAGAGATTTACCTTGGATTCATGTTTATTCTTTGGGTCAAGTGAGAGTAGAAGTCTATACAGAAAAAAAACCACAGAACAGGGGTGGACTGACAACTCATGGGGCCCCCGGGCAATAGGGGATCATGGGGCCCCTGTGTCCTTGCCCAAACTCAAAAAAGCCTATGAAAAAGGTACCAGGAGCATCTCATGAGGCCCCCTACTGACCCCGGGCCCTCGGGCTCGAAGCATCTGAGCTCTATGATCAGCAAAGCTCATGCTCCCTGCTGATCTGAGATCTCTAGCTCTGATTTAGCATGGTTCGTGCTGGACCTCTGCAGAGAGACCACTGTTTCCACACAAGGAAACAGCTAAATACACACCTAGAATACATGGAAGCTGTTTTACTTGCATATCTGTACATCTAGTCCTGAGATATACACAGCTCTGCTATTCAGCACAGCTCTTCCTGACAAGGCAAGGAGACATGGATTTTTCTGCTACAGTTTCATTTTCACTTACAGGTCCTCTCGTCAGCCTGTTACTGGACAGTGAAAGGAGGAGCAGAAAACTGATGAGCTCATCTCTCTGTCACCCTGCTCTCTCTTGATATCATCATGCTTCTTGCACTGCAACACACCTGCCTGGCTCCTTGTGTTGCTTCTCCCTCCCCCAATCTGAGCTTTGCTGTACAGGGACTGCAAGAGGCTGATACCAGGTCAAATTCAGGTTTTCTTACAGGTCTTTTCCATAGCCTGTGACTGGACGGTGAAAGGAGAAGCAGTGCAGTGAGGAGTTCATCTCTCTGTCACTCTGCTCTCTCCTCTTGTCAGCATGCTCCCTGCACTGCACTACACCAGGTTGGCTCTGTGTGCTGTTTCTTCTCTACTCTCCAAGCTGTGCTGTACAGGGACTACAAAATGCTGGTACCAGGTCACATTCAGGTACTTACATTGCTTGCATAAAAAATACATTTAAGAATGCATTATTAGATGGCAGGGGCGGACTGACCATTTGGAAACTCGGGCACTGCCCGAGGACCCGGGGTCAGTAGGGGGCCCCATGAGATGCCCCTGGTACCTTTTTCATAGGCTTTTTTGAGTTTGGGCAAGGACACAGGGGCCCCATGATCCCATATTGCCCGGGGGCCCCATGAGTTGTCAGTAGGGGGGGTCAAAAAGCTTGCACTTGTGACTGGGCCCTAATGTTCCACCACTGTGGGGGGCGGGGGGGGTCCCAAGAAAATTTGAAAGGGTCCCATTGCAGGACTGTAATAAAGGGCCCACAATGGGATTAAAGGTCCCCTGGATCAGCGCTCTGTGAGCAGGCAGCAGGTAAACGTAAAAATAGGTTGGTGGCTTTCTTCTAGGTTTGGGTTGCACCTCTGCTTACCCGGGCTGTGATTGGACACAAAGTGATTTTGTCACCGATTTATGGCTGAAACCAGCTGATTGACTGTGTCCAATCACACAGCAGAGTCCTGTGTTTACAAACACACAGGACTCTGTACACAGAAAAGCGTTCTGGATGTTTCTTCTCCATGAAAAGCAGGGAGAAAAAACAGCCAGATCTTTTAGTAAAAGTAGCACACATTGCTCACATTACACATTGTTAGGCACACAGTTAACCCTTTGATTGCCCCTTGATGTTAACCCCTTCCCAGCCAGTGGCATTGGTACAGTGACAGTGTATATTAATAGCACTGACCACTATATTAGTGTCAGTTAGTGTCCCTCCCAGCCAGATTGCCCACCACACTATCACAGTCACACAATAAGTTCCTGATCACTGTCACTACATGTATGGCGTCTATACCTGCGTAAATTCCATTATATATATTATAATTTGTAGACGCTATTACTTTTAAAATATACAATTACTATACACTTATTGGAATTTTATTTTTACCTAGAACATGCAACAGAATTAATTTTGGCCTAAATTTTTGAAGAAATTAGATTTTAGTGGATATGTTTTATAACAGAAATTCAAAAATATTGCGTTTTTTTGCAACATTTTTTCCAGGGGTAAAATCTTCTAGAGGCCAAGTGGTTAATTGCTATATTTATTGTCTTTGTATCTGATTTCTGTATTCATTTTATTGTATCTTACGTTCATTGTGTTGTATATTATATTCATTTCTATGTTCATTGTGTTGTATCTTATATTCATTTCTATGTTCATTGTGTTGTATCTTATAGTCATTGCTATGTTCATTGTGTTGTATGTTATAGTCATTGCTATGTTCATTGTGTTGTATCTTATATTCATTGCTATGTTCATTGTGTTGTATGTTATATTCATTGCTATGTTCATCGTGTTGTATGTTATATTCATTGCTATATTCATTGTGTTGTATCTTATATTCATTGCTATGTTCATCGTGTTGTATCTTATATTCATTGCTATGTTCATTATGTTGTATGTTATATTCATTGCTATGTTCATTGTGTTGTATGTTATAGTCATTGCTATGTTCATTGTGTTGTATCTTATATTCATTGCTATGTTCATTGTGTTGTATGTTATATTCATTGCTATGTTCATCGTGTTGTATGTTATATTCATTGCTATATTCATTGTGTTGTATCTTATATTCATTGCTATATTCATTGTGTTGTATCTTATATTCATTGCTATGTTCATCGTGTTGTATGTTATATTCATTGCTATGTTCATCGTGTTGTATGTTATATTCATTGCTATATTCATTGTGTTGTATCTTATATTCATTGCTATATTCATTGTGTTGTATGTTATATTCATTGCTATGTTCATTGTGTTGTATGTTATATTCATTGCTATGTTCATTGTGTTGTATCTTATATTCATTGCTATGTTCATTGTGTTGTATGTTATAGTCATTATATTGTGTCGTATGTATACGTGTATTTTATTGGCATATTGATTATATTGTATCTCATACTCATTGTATTTCCCCCTACAATGACACTAACATGATCACAGTCCTCATTACATGACATATGTGTTGGGTCTTGGCATAAAATGGGTTAATTAAATCGAATCCCTCCGCCAAGGCTGTGTCCCCTCCAGCGCTCCCCAAACTCTCACTTTACAAAAGCTTTGAATTGCCTTGTGGTCAGTATGATTAGAACAAACCTTACGGGGACTCTGCTACAATCTCCTCATTCCGTCTAATTATTTGCATCCCAGAAAACGTTCCCACAAATTTGACTCGTCTTTTGATGCCAATTTTCCTTTATTAAAAATCTTGCAGGGACCTCTTCGCTGGAGGAATTTTGTTCATGAGACGAGCGGATTCTTCAGCTGTAGCAAGTCTGCGTCTCTTAAATTAATTATGTCCCTCCCACCCCTCGTTTTAATGACGCTCCTCAGAATGTTTTTGATTACGGCTGCTTTTTTTTTTTTTTCAATCAAGCGATTTATTGGTGAGTGTAATTATTAAAAACAATGCGTACGCATCAAGTGCCACCCATGTCGCGGTGTTTGGCGCTAGACTTCTCGGCTGCTACTTGTGTCGCTCCAGCAGATTCTCTCGGCTGGCTTTGCAGAGCCGTGGCAAGAGTTGACATTTCGGCAGGCTGTAAAATCGGCTGCCAGACCGAGAGCCAAGGACATATTGGACGGCTCTGGACAAGCAGGAATACATTGTTTAAAAAAAAAATAAATGGAGGTTTGTACATTAAAAGTGAACTCCAGACAAACAGATAAATATGCACATTAAATACATATGAGAGCTGTTTTACCTGCCAAATGAATTGTTGATCTGTCCAACCATACCTGATATTTACACAGCTCTGCCTCACAGCACAATTGACTGGACAGTGAAGTGAGAAGCAGCACACTGATGAGCTCACCTCACTGTCACTAGGTCCTTTCCTCCTGTAATCAGGCTCCTTCACTACAGCACAGCTTGTGGGTTGGTGCAGCGTGGTGAGGCGGCAGTGAACACTCAGAGTCCCATTGCAGAAACAGAAATGTATTGAAATTGAAGTTCAGCAAAGCACAACTAGCCCAGCGGGAAGACAACCCGACCGGACAGAATGATAAACCAACTCACAGAATGCTCAGCGATGAGTATAGCTGTAGGTCTCAAGTGTGCCGACAGCGTCTGTCTGGAGGGGCGGAATGTACCCAACTGGGGAGGCTTCCAGCAGTGCTGGGATAAGGTCTCCTTTACCCCTGAAATTTCCCCTCTGAATACACATCCTTTCCTCACAACTCCAAATCTCCCCTCCCATCACAAATTCCTCCCAATCCCCCCCCCCTCCTAGCACAAATCCTCCCCCTCAAATTTCCCCTACTTGCACAAATACCCCCTAATCATCCCTACTAGCACAAATCCACCCCACAAAAAATTCCCCTCCTAGCACAATTGCCCTCTCCATTCTACCATATCACCTCTTCTAGCACAAACCCCCCAAATCCCCCCTCCTAGAACAAATCCTCTTCCTCCATCTCCCTCCCAACACAAATCCCCCTAAATCACCACTCCTTATAGCCCCCCAAATTTCATGGAACAATTCAAACCTCCTGACGCCCCCTAATTTCCCCATCCCAGGAACCCTCTCCCTTCTACCATATCCTCTTCTAACACAAACCCCCCAAATCCCCCCTCCTAGAACAAATCCTCATCCTCCATCTTCCTCCAAACACAAATCCAACTAAATCACCACTCCTTACAGCCCCCCAAATTTCATAGAACAATTCTTACCTCCTGCCGCCCCCCAATTTCCCCATCCCAGGAACCCTCTCCCTTCTACCATATCACTTATTCTAGCACAAACCCCCCAAATCCCCCCTCCTAGAACAAATCCTCTTCCTCCATCTCCCTCCCAACACAAATCCCCCTAAATCACCATTCCTTACAGCCCCCCAAATTTCATAGAACAATTCTTACCTCCTGCCGCCCAGCAATTTCCCCATCCCAGGAACCCTCTCCCTTCTACCATATCACCTCTTCTAGCACAAACCCCCCAAACCCCCCCTCCTAGAACAAATCCTCATCCTCCATCTTCCTCCAAACACAAATCCAACTAAATCACCACTCCTTACAGCCCCCCAAATTTCATAGAACAATTCTTACCTCCTGCCGCCCAGCAATTTCCCCATCCCAGGAACCCTCTCCCTTCTACCATATCACTTATTCTAGCACAAACACCCCAAATCCCCCCTCCTAGAACAAATCCTCTTCCTCCATCTTCCTCCCAACACAAATCCCCCTAAATCACCACTCCTTACAGCCCCCCCAAATTTCATAGAACAATTCCTACCTCCTGCCGCCCAGCAATTTCCCCATCCCAGGAACCCTCTCCCTTCTACCATATCACCTCTTCTAGCACAAATCCCCCCAAATCTCCCTTCCTAGAACAATTCCTCTTCCTCCATCTCCCTCCCAACACAAATCCCCGTAAATCACCACTCCTTACAGCCCCCAAATTTCATAGAACAATTCTTACCTCCTACTGCCCCCCAATTTACTCATCCCAGCACAATCTCCTTGCAGCGCCCCCCCCTCCCACCTCACATGATACCACAGTGCCCAAGGCAGCCGCCCGTCCTGCCCACCCCTTGTCCTGGACCTGACTTCAGCGAAAGATGGCATGTCCCTGCACTTTCACTACTCGTCTACTCTCCCATCCACTAAGCATTTTCCCTGACAGATGGGTGACCTGTCCCTACACTACCCACACGCTAAATGCGCACCAAACACGGGAGTCAGGGTCTTAAATAGACTCTGCCTGACCCAAGATGGCCACCAAAGTACCATGGGACTACCTCTCTATTACCAAAGAAATCATAGAGGAATAAGGTTCCTCTCGACTTCCTCCTCCAACTGCATAGCCACTATGGATGAGTGCCACCTGCAGTGGAGAAAATAGACTCCAAACTGCCTACAAACTGATTGGCTCCTTCTTCTCCCTCAACCAATCTGTGTTCTGCTGCACAAGGGCTGCAGAGGGTTACCCAGTCAAATTCAGGTACTTATATGACTTTTATTAAAAAAAATACATTTAATGAATGAAGCCTCAAGATCACCACCCACATACATTACAATCTGATTGTACAATCCTTTTAGATGTACCATCAACTATGTAGTACAAGGTCCTGAGACACTGGATACAAAACTGATTGGATGGGTAAAGAGGAAATTCAGTAGGACTTTTAAAAATCAGGTACATATCAGGGCTGGGGGACCCTTGCGCCACCATCTTGAATGTGGGAGCCACATGTGACTTCCTGGCAGCCTTCTCCCCACTGCACATGCGTGCGATAGCATGGTGCTGTGTGACTGGTCCTGCAGCCTCCATGGATGTGTGACGTGTCCCAGGAGGCCTCGAGTGGGAGTGGGGTGGGGCAAGTGGCGTCATCCAAAGATTGCAGAAGTGGGAGTGGGTACTAACAAAAATCAGTACCCACCCCCCAAAAAAAACCCTGCAACTCATTTGGCGGCTGGGGAGGGGGGGGGGGTTAAGAGCGAATCAGCGGTACTTCACTTTTTGGTACAGAGTTCCCCTTTAAATTAGAGCTCCAATCTAACCCCAAAAATTAAAAGGCTAGAAATACTGTAACTGCTGACTTCTAATAAAAGGACTCTTACCTGTGCAGGGATCTAGTGCTGTTTTCACCCGAGCCGATTCTTCAAATGGGCTTTGGGTCCAGGCGCCGGCATCTGACCGGAAGTGGGAGTGGATACCTGTCAAAACCAGGTACCCGCTCCCCCCCCCCCCCACAAAAAAGTACAAAATGTGGCAGTGGATGGGGGGGAAGATACAAACAAGTGGAACTTCTCATTTTGGGTGAAGTTCCGCTATAAGTAGGACAGATGCTTAGTAGGTCCTGATATTACACTTATTCTATCTATCTATCTATCTATCTATCCATCCATCCATCCATCCATCTATCTATCTATCTATCTATCCATCCATCCATCCATCCATCTATCTATCCATCTATCCATCCATTCAGTTGTATCTGACCCTTGGTGATTGTATGGACCGTCACTCACAAGCAACCTATTCCATGAATTCTCTTAGCAATTATTTTACAGGGTAGGTTGCCAGGTCTTTCCCCAACCCCCACCATGAAGGAGATTCCGCATGGCCAGGGATGAAACTAGGACAATTTAGTCAGGAGCCAATTAACCTACCAGCATGTCTTTGGAGTGTGGGAGGAAACCGGAGTTCCCAGAGGAAACCCACATGAACAAAGGGAGAACATGCAAACTCCATGCAGGAGGCACCATGGTTGGGAATCAAACCCACAACCCAATTACTGCAAGGCAGAAGTGCTAACCACTAAGCCACTGTGCCGCCCATTACACTTATTATATTTTGATATTATTTATGATATTATATTTGGTAAATCTAAAAAAATATTGTACAAAGATTGCGTAGCTGTGAATTTAACTCCAAAAAAAGTATTATTTTTGTTGCTTTTTGTTTTGTTTTTTTGCTTTTGGAGAGAGTGAGAAAGAAAGTGATTTTTTTTTTCCTTTTTAGCCAAGGTACTCTAATTTTATATCTCATTGCACTGAAAATAACTGTCACTTTTCTCACTGTTATTAGCAGCTCTTCATGAAAGTAACATTTTTGTTTTCTTTTTTTTTTGCCTTTGTGGATTAGCTTTTAATAAACTTCAGTGTAAGTTCGCCCTAGCCACACTGTTTACCTGCGACACGTTTAAGAAACCCCCAGAGCCGACTGTGAAAAGACCCGCTAATCCTTTAACACGTTTAACTAGCTAATTAATTCTCACATCTGGAATTAATGCTGTAAAGATGGGCCTCAATTATTACAGAAACACTCTGTGCCGGGTTCCTGCGAGTGCATTTCCTCCGTGTATAAAACCTGACTGTAAAACAGCTTTATGTGTCCTGTACTGTGAAACTTTAAGGAAAGATCGTCTTTTATTTTACACCAATAGCGTGATTAATAAAGCTCCTGGAATAGTAAAAACACCATCCTATTGGCTGACAGATGATGCTTCTGTTCCCATGAACAACTGTTGTTGAGGATTGTCTTGTATGATAAATGATAATTACTTTTCTTTTTTCCCCCTGACCTAAGTTAACCCACCATCCCTTCCAAAGATGCATACGCGACTCCATCCAATGGCCGTGGTTCTGCTGTTTGTGTACATTCAACACTAAATATCATCACGGGTCTGGTCTCACCTGTACATTGCAGCCCCATAGACTTTTATAGGACCATCTTCGGCCTCGGGACACAGCCCCATAGACTTCTATGGGATGGTCTCCTGCCTCAGGATCAGGGCTGCTGTTAGAAACCACAGGTGCCCCATACAGCCAACCTAACAGGGCCCCCTCCTAAAAAAACACAGTTTACTATGCTTTTGGTTATGAATGAACACAGTAAGTGATCGGTAATGTTCATTCACGAGAGAAAGGGACTACTAAATGTGATGTATTTACCGGACCTTTACCGCCCCTGAAGCATCCTATTGTGTGCTTGCAGCTGCCGGTTGGGAAGGAGAGCAGGGAAGCCAGCAGCACTGCAGTGGTGGAGGGCCTGGGCATCATGGGGAATTGTATGGTGCACAGGGAGGGCGATGGGTGTGGTGAGGGGGACAATTACTGTATCCGATCCCCTGTATGACTGGCTGAAAGCCAGCAGGAAGGAGAAGAAGCCAGCTTTCAGCTGCTGCAGAGGGAGCCGTACAGGGGATCGGTTCCAGCAATTGCCCCCCAAAGTGCTGATCACCCTCCCTGTTAACATCCAATTCACAGGCTGCCTGGGCTCCCCTGCTGGCATGAGCTCTGTACAGGAGGACTGGTGGTACCCCCTTATCCATGGCCTTGCTCAGGATACAGCCCCATAGACCTCTATAGGACTATCTTCGTACTTGGGACACAGCCCCATAGAGTTCTATGGGACTGTTGCCTGCCTAAGGACATCTATAGGACTGTCTCCTGCCTAGGCAGGGCCGGTGCTAGACTATTTTGCGCCCTAGGCAAGACTAGCTACTTGTACCCCCCTTAAATCAGCAAAACATGAAACTGCTAAACCTCGTGCCATAAGATGCCACCAGCACCAATATTAAGGACAAAATCAGTGTCACGGACGGACTGTATCTGTGGCTGGCAGTGGTGAAATGACAGTTGCAATGAGTGGAGGATGATGGATCCACACTCTGACAGATCCCAGGCTGGAATTCCACAGGCAATGGGGTGAGATAGAACGCTGTGACAGCAAGCAGCTGAACTGAGCAATCCCACAGTGACAGATCCAACACCCCCCCCCCCCCACCAACACTGACACAGATCAGCAGGCACTAGAAGAGCAGGCTGTGGGATCGCGATGATGTCATCACTCACTGACACATTGCACATGTGATGGATGTCCAGCCGACAAGGACACACTCACACAGACACAAGATATCAGAATCAGACATTACCTTTCTCCGCAGGCGCAGCTCCGCCTCCACTGATAAATGGGAAGAGAGGGGCTGCAACTCCACAGTGATCAGCAGCCACCAGCCGGTTTGCAGTAAGGGACTGAGTCAGAGAGGAACACTGGAAGGAACGGCAGTTTAGCTGCCATACTGGCCCCAGACACCCAACATCTTCCTCTGTATTTCCTTCCTCCCCTCTGCCGCCCCTCCTCTCAGGTGAAGGATCACACATGACGTGGCAGCATCCCACACAGAAAGAGTGCTGGCCTGTGCTGCACTCAGGCTCCCCTAGGTGGCAGTGCGCTAGTTTGCCTAGTGGAAGCACCAACCCTGCGCCTAGGGACACAGACCCATAGACAGGGCCAGATCTAGCCTGCCTGATTTGGGGGTGAAGTCAAAATGTCAGGGTGGCAGAGGATGCAAGGTCAGCAGGGCCGTGTATAAGAGTCAGTAGAGCAGTGTACAGGGGGTCAGCAGTTTGTAGGGCAGTGTACAGGGGTTAGCATGGCAGAGGGCAGAGATCAACAGGAAAGAAGATAGGGATCAGCAGTGCAGAGGAGAGGGGTTAGCAGGGCAGGGTATCAGGGCCGTCTTTAATGCGGGGCAAAAGGGGAAGCTGCCCTAGGAAGAGTCATTATTGTAGAGCCCAAGGCAGCTGATCTTTGAGCCCCTTGTCATGGAAAGTCCGGTGGCGTTGGGAAGTAGGGCAGCTTAGCTAAATCTGGTGCTGACAGCGGCGTCCTCGGGATGCAGGCAGGATGAAAGCACCTTGCTCCACAAGGCGATCAGGGCAGCCTCAGAGGCAGAGGCCGCGGGGAAGGCAAGCAGCACAAGGGAGCTAGGACCGAGAGCCTGGGAGGGAGAAGACCTTCACCACCTCCCCGACCAAGGCGAGCAGCAGGCGCGGCATCCCCAGCACCTCCCAAAGACAACCTCCTCTCTGCTACAAGCTTCAACATCTCTCTCTCACTTCCCCTCTCTGTCACCCCACCCTCCCTCTCCCATCCCCCTCTCTCACCCCACTCCCTCACTCTCATCCTCGCTCTCTCATCCCCCTCTCTCAATCACCCCGCTCTCTCTCACCCCCCATCTCATCACTCCTCTCTCAATTCCCCACTCTCTCTTACCCCCCTCTCTCATCCCCCTTCTCTCTCACACCCCCCTCTCTCACCCCTTCTATCTCTTTCTCACTCCCCCTCTCTTTCCCTCCTTTCTCTCTCTCACACCCCCCTCTCTCACCCCTTCTATCTCTTTCTCACTCCCCCTCTCTGTTGCTCACCCCCTCTCTAACCTCTTCTATCTCTTTCTCACTCCCTTTCTCTGTTTCTCACTCCCCCTTTCTCTCACCCCATTCCCTCTCTCTCATCCCCTTTTCTCAATCATCCCACTCTCTCTCACCCCCCTTCTCATCCCACCTCTATCAATCACCCCACTCTCTCAGCCCCCTCTCTCATCCCCCCTCTCTCACCCCTCTTTCTTTCTCACTCCCCTTTTCTGTCACTCTCACACCCCTCTCTCTCTCTCCCTCCTTTCTCTCACACCCCCTCTCTCACCCCTCTCTTTTTCTCACTCTCCCTTCTCTGTTTCTCACTCCCCCTCTCTCTCACCCAACTCCCTCTCTCTCATCCCCCCTCTCCCTATCACCCCCTCTCTTTCATCCCCCCTCTCTTTCATCGCCCCTCTCTCACCCCTTTCTCTTTCTCACTCCCCCTCTCTATCACCCCCCCACCCCCTTTCTCTCCCTCCCTCCCCCTCCTTCCTTTCTCTCTCTCACACCCCCTCTTTCTCCCCTCTCTCTTTCTCCCTCTCTATTTTTTTCTTATTCCCCCTCTCTCCCCACCTCTCTCTCCCATCCCCTCTCTCTTCCCCTTCTATTACCTCACTCCCTCTCTCTCATCCCCCCTCTCTCACCCAATCCTCTCTATCACTTCCCCCTCTTTCACCCCTCCTCTCTATCATTCCCCTCTCTGTCACCCCTCACTTTCTCACTCACCCTCTCTCTTACCCCCTCTCACCCCCACTCCCCCCCCCTCACATGCAGACAGAGAAAACCAAGTGGACAGGTGATAGAAAGTGGGTGTTGTTAATCCCATCCTGCCACTAATTACACCCCCCCTCCTTCCCCAGCATTGCCATTGATCCCACTCCCCCACACCCGTCCTATTCCTCCCCCCCCCAGCACTCCCACTGATCACACCTTCTCCCGCTGCAGCCCTAGCAACCAGTAATGTGAGCAACCAGTCAACAAGCTGTAATGATGTTCTGTAAGCCCTGGCAAGCAATTACAATTGCTGCTTGATCTGCTGCAGTAAACTGATTTTGAGTCTAGCTGCTATTTATTGTATGCCTAAGAGCAAGTGCAGAGCGAAATTGCATGTGAGCAGGGGGAGGGGGGTCGGGGGGCCCAAAAAAATGTTTGCCCAGGCTCCAATCAATATTAAAGATGGCCCTACAGGGTACAGGAGTCAGCATGGGGGAAGACAGCAGTCAGCAGAGTTGAGGACTGGGTCACTGCTTGCAGGGCACTTAAGAGATCTCCTCCTCCCCACACAGCACATAGCTGAGATCAGAATCTCTCCACACTGTGTGTAGCTGGCTACTGCAGCTGCCAATCCAATCAGGGAATTTCACAGGTCAGAACTGCAACTGCATCCAGCTACACATTATGCAGATCAATGCTGTGAGGAATCTGATCTCAGCCATGTGTTATGTGTAGGGAGGGAAAGATCTGTTGAGTCCCTTGTGTGCAGTGCACATAGTGCCGGAAATGTCATCTACCACTCAAGGTGAAGGTTAAAAACTGCGCCCCCAACAAAAAAAATCTGTCTGACTGTTTTTCACTAGTTTTGCATTTGGCTAGGGTCAGTGTCACTACTGGTACCATGAGGCCATACCTGGACCCTACAGAGGTTGCACAGGCAGTCCAACTCCTCCAGGATGGCACATCAATATGTCAGAAGATTTGCTGTGTTTCCCAGCACAGTCCCAAGAGCATGGAGGAGGTTCAAGGAGACAGGACATTACTCTAGGAAAGTTGAACAGGGCTATAGAAGGTCCTTAACCCATCAGCAGGACCAGTATCTGCTCCTTTGTGCAAGGAGGAACAAGATGAACCCTGCTAGAGCCCTACAAAATGACCTCCAGCAGGCCACTGGTGTGAATGTCTCTAACCAAACAATCAGAAACAGACTTCATGAGGGTGGCCTGAGGGCCCAAAGTCCTCTAATGGACTCTGTTCTCACTGCCCAGCACCATAGAGCTTGATTGGCATTTGCCATTGAACACCAGAATTGGCAGGTCCGCCACTGGCACCCTGTGCTTTTCACAGATGAGAGCAGATTCACCCTGAGCACATGTGACAGACGTGAAAGGGTCTGGAGAAGCCGTGGAGAACGTTATGCTGCCTGTAACATCATTCAGAATGACTGTTTTGGTGGTGGGTCAGTGATGGTCTGGGGAGACATATCCATGGAGGGACGCACAAACCTCTACAGGCTAGACAATGGCACCCTGACTGCCATTACGTATCGGAATGAAATTATTTGACCCATTGTCAGACCCTATGCTGGTGCAGTGGGTCCCGGGTTCCTCCTGGTGCACAACAATGCCTGGCCTCATGTGGGGAGAGTATGCAGGCAGTTCCTGGAGGATGAAGGAATTGATACCATTGAATGGCCCCCACTCTCGCCTGAGCTAAATCCAATAGAACACCTCTGGGATGTCATGTTTCGGTCCATCCGACACCGCCAGGTTGCACCTCAGACTGTCCAGGAGCTCAGTGATGCCCTGGTCCAGATCTGGGAGGAAATCCCCCAGGACACCATCCTTCGTCTCATTAGGAGCCTCCCCCAGCGTTGTCAGGCATGCATACAAGCACGTGGGGGCCACACAAACTACTGAGGACCATTCTGAGTTGCTGCAATGACATTTCAGCAAAATGGGCTCGCCTGCTGCATGAATTTTTTCCCTTTGATTTTTGGAGTGTCTTTGAATTCAGTCCTCTGTAAGTCGATCATTTTCATTTCCATCAAACAATGGGGCGTCCTTACATTCCTCACACATTACCCCGTCCATGTCAGTATAGATATCCAGCAGGAGATTTTTCCCCATTGAGATCTGATGTGTTTTCAAAGTGTTGCTTTCATTTTTTTTTGAGCAGTATATATATATATATATATATACATATATACATGCATTTCAACTATTTAACCATTTGCTGGGGCTTAGTCATTATAACCTTTTTTGGAACTATAAAGGGACAATAGGGATCTATGAATTTTTTTTTTACATTTCCTAGAGTTTTTTTCATTTTCTTCAGTGATTTTGACGCTTCGGTCTTGTGCAGTCACACGACCATTGATAATTGCTGATGGTGCAGATCGCTGTAAATTACCTGCAGCTTGTCCCAGAAGTCACATTATGAAATGCTCAGGAGCCTATATAATTTTTTTTTTTGGCCAGGCCTCTGTGCTTGGAATGAAACACATTGAAGATATGTACTGCAGACAGATTAATAACAGCTCTGAATAGGAGGTTTGGATCCATTCCTGCTGGCATGTGCGAACTTTGTGCTTTGACTCGTATTTATCAGCGCTGTCAATAGTCAAAGCCATGTGGGTGTATTTAAAGGAACAATCCCATTAGTGTTCCTTAAAGGATATTTTTGTGGGGGGTCTCAGAATAGCAAGAGACACTTCCATTATTACTTTTGGTGACATCATAAAAGCGAATTACGAGTCCAACACAGATTGTTTGGCAGCGTCGAGATGAAATTGAAACAGCGAAATACGTTTCAGGTGCACCAAAAAAGAAGGTGTGCAAAGTCTTTCTTTAGAAAGCAGCCATGATCTGTGTAGAAAAATCTATTACCTTCCAGCATTGTGCAAAGGAGGACTCTTGCTCTCTGTGGGGAAGCAGTGGTCTCTCTGCAGAGCTCCAATATGTCTCCTGCTGAGTAAGAGCTAGATCTATCCAATCATCAAATTTCACACTTTCTGTTGTTTTGAGAGGTCTAGCTCTGCAGTAGATTGTTATCCTGGATGATGCCTGAACAAAAAGAATGCCATCTTTCTGAAGAAGAAAAATGAACATTCTGATGCTTGGTCCACTTTACATTAAACATGTATTTACCCCATGCTGGGCTGGCCAAAGTAATGGGTTTGCTTTGAAGATGGGACAGTAAGCAGTCAGTATATATTTTTTCCTACACACCCCACTGCTACCCCAATCCACATGGCCTGGAGAAATACCCAGCACTTTTGGATACATGTGATCATGTGACACCTACACAACATAACACCCCCCCTATCATGTGTAGTTACTCCAATAAAGCCAGTTTGTTATTTTGCTTGGCATGGGCAAAGGACAGGTTCACTTAAGAACAAATAACAACAAGCAAGATTCATCTACTTCTCTGTCCAATGGATAAAATTAAAAAAACTAACAACAACATACACCGCGTTCCAAATAATTATGCAAATTCTATTTAAGTGTCACAAAGATTAAATATTTTGTTTTTCTGTTTAACTCATGGATGGCATTGTGTGTCAGGGCTCTTTTGATCACTGAAAACAATCTCGGACACCTGTGATAATTAGATTGGCCGGTGAGCCCAATTTAAGGAAACACTACTAGAGGAGGGTGTTCCACATTATTAAGCAGAGCACCATTTTCAAGCAATATGGGGAAGAAAAAGGATCTCTCTGCTGCCGAAAAGAGTGAAATAGTTCGATGCCTTGGACGAGGTATGAAAACATTAAATAATTCACAAAAACTTAAGCGTCATCATCGCACTATTAAGAGATTTGTGGCTGATTCAGAGCACAGACGGGTTGGTGCAGATAAAGGCACATTGAGGAAGATTTCTGCCAGATCCATGCATCGGATCAAGAGAGCAGCTGCTAAAATACCATTACATAGCAGCAAACAGATATTTGAAGCTGCTGGTGCCTCTGGAGTCCCACGGACATCAAGGTGTAGAGTCCTCCAGAGTCTTGCAACTGTGCATAAACCTTCTATTCGGCCACCACTAACCAATGCTCACAAGCAGAAATGGCTGCATTGGGCAGAAAATACATGAAGACTAATTTTCAAACAGTCCTGTTCACTGATGAGTGCCGTGCAACCCTGGATGGTCCAGATGGATAGAGTAGTGGATGGTTGGTGGATGGCCACCCTGTTCCAACAAGGCTGCGACGTCAGCAAGGCGGTGGTGGAGTCATGTTTTGGGCCGGAATCATGGGAACAGAGCTGGTCGGCCCCTTTAGGGTCCCTGAAGGTGTAAAGATGACCTCTGCAAAGTATGTGGAGTTTATGACTGACCACTTTCTTCCCTGGCACAGAAGGAAGAACTATGATTTCCGTAATAAAATCATCTTCATGCATGACAATGCACCATCTCATGCTGCAAAGAATACCTCTGCATCAATGGCTGCTATGGGGATAAAAGGAGAGAAAGTCATGGTGTGACCTCCATCCTCCCCTGACCTCAATCCTATTGAGAACCTTTGGAGCATCCTCAAGCAAAAAATCTATGAGGGTGGGAGGCAGTTTACATCCAAACAGCAGCTCTGGGAGGCTATTCTGACATCTTGCAAACAAATTCAAGCAGAAACTGTCCAAAAACTCACAAGTTCAATGGATGCAAGACTGGTGAAGCTGCTATCAAATAAGGGGTCCTATGTTACAATGTAATGTGACCGGTTCAAATGTTTACAAAGTTAAAATGTTGTTAAAAGTTTGATTGAAATAGCTTTTGATTTCAGTAAATATGCTGCAAACACAACAAATGACAATTTTCAGTTCTTTACAACCTATAAAGGGTTTTGAAACTTACTGTGTGGAATAATTTGGAACAAAAATCCTGTTATCATTAGGAGGTTTGTTCAATAAAATGTGAATTGTACTCTTAATAGTTGATAATATGAGAATTATGATGACTGTTATTTACATCAATTATTTAGGTAAATGAGAAAAATATAATTTTCATAATAATTTGGAACACGGTGTACAAAGCCATGCACAATTCTGACCCAAATGACATCACCAACCTTGTAACAAAATGTCGCCCAAACCGTCCTCCTTACTCTTTCCAAGACTTCCTGCTCTCTAGTTTCCTCATCACTTTCTAACATGCTTGCCTTCAGGAATTCCCCAGAGCCTCTCCCATCCTCTAAAACTCCCTACCCCAATATCTCCAGCTGCCTCCTACTCTGTCTGTCTTTAGGTGATCCTTGAAAACTCACCACAGCTCTCAAAGTGCATCAGCCAGGATGCACGCAGGAGACAGTGGCTAGATGCCATTTAGAAGGGTTAACAATGGAGTATTTTCTGGCTTCCAGATGGCTGAGCATGTGTCAACCTGGGTGGATCTTGAGATATCAGAAATAAGATATGGTGTGTTGCCTAGAATATTTGTGAGCACATTACTATTTAATAGTAAAAGTTTTATTGAAGATATCACACAATGTTATTGCACTTTCTTCTTTTTCTTTAGTGTTGTGCAAAGATCCCCAGTTTGAAGAGAGCTGCAAAGCCATGTGTAACGCTCACCATGGTACCAGAAGCCAAAAACTAGAGCTGGCGAGTATAGCTTCACCTATAGCAGTCCCTCGTTCCATTAAGGCAAGCAGGCCTACAGGGGCTTGGTTACCACCAGGGTTTAATACAGAATACTATGGTTTCTGGTCAGGTGGCACGAGGGACTGGGCAAAGGTAAAGAAAAGAATGCCTCTGGTCTCCAGAAGTATCTGCTGTAGACTGTAGCACTGCTGAAAAATTTCCCATAAAGAAGTCTACAGGCTGGTGTTAATCAGGTCAGGCAGCAGATGATGAGCATAATAAAGAGACACTCCTAAATTGGCGCAAGCAGCTGATGAAGTATAATCCAGAAATAAGATGATGTTAGGTCAGGCAAGCAGATGATAGACCTAATCTAGAGACAGTCTGAGGTCTGAGCAGGAAGCAGGCAAAGTATAATATATAGACAATCTAAAGTCAGTGCAGGCAGCAGACTGCATAATCTAGAAACAATATGAGGTAAGCGCAGGCGGCAGACGATAAGTATAATCCAGAGACAGTCCAGAAAGGTTTCCTGAAGGTTCTAAAGATCAGGGCAGGCAATAGACAAAATGTAATCCAGAGACAGTCCAAGAGCTGGGTAAACTGACGTTAGGGCAGGCAGCAGATGATAAGCCTAATACAGAGACAGTCTGAGGTCAGGGCAGGAAGCAGGCAAAGTATAATATATAGACAATCTAAAGTCAGTGCAGGCAGCAGACTGCATAATCTAGAAACAATATGAGGTGAGCGCAGGCAGCAGACGATAAGTATAATCTAGAGACAGTCCACAAAGGTTTCCTGAAGGTTCTGAAGATCATGGCAGGCAATAGACAAAGTGTAATCCAGAGACAGTCCAAGAGCTGAGCACACTGATGTTAGGGCAGGCAGCAGGTGATAAGCCTAATACAGAGACAGTCTGAGGTCAGGGCAGGGAGCAGACAAAGTATAATATATAGACAATCTGAGGTCGGTGCAGGCAGCAGACGCAGCATAATCTAGAAAGAATATGAGGTGAGCGCAGGTATCAGATGATAAGCATAATCCAGAGACAGTCCAAAGACAAAGTGTAACCCAGAGACGGTCCAAGAGCTGAGCAGGCAGCAGAAGAAGCGTAATTCTAAAACAATCCAAGGTCAGGGCAGATGGCAGGTGGTAAGCATAATCCACAGAAATTCTAAGATCAGGGCAGGCAGCAATCAAAACATATCTGAGCTCAGGGCAGGCCAAAAAGTGCAATCCAGGGTCACACAGAGGTCAGGGTAGGCAGGAGATGATAGAGTAAGCCAGGAACAAGCTAGGGTCAAGCCAGGCTACTAATGTCAAAATCAAGGCTCAAGGCGTATAGTGCAGGACCGGTGTAAACCAAACTATCCCAAGCCCAGAGCTCTGGGATTCTGATGTACAAAAAGGAGTTCCACAGGCACCACGGCCAAACAGGCCAGAGGAGATGGAAGAGGCACCGAGTGACTGCCTAGCAACAGGGACACTGTCTGAGAGGAGCATCACCTCTGGCCAATGGAAACAGGAGAGAGTGGCTGGGTGGTGGTCTCAAAATTAGGCAAGCATCTCACACATCTACCACCATAGATATTGCTACTACAGTGAAGGAAATAAATATTTGATCCCCTGCTGATGTTGAATGTTTGCCCACTCACAAAGAAATGATCAGTCTAAAAATCGAATGTTCGGTGTATTGTAACACTGAGAGACAGAATAGCAACAAAACATTCAAAAGAAATGCATGTCTAACAAATGATGACTGATCTGCATGTTCATGAGGGAAATAAGTATTTGATCCCCTTCACAAAACATGACTTAGTACTTGGTGGCAAATCCCTTGTTGGCAATCACAGAGGTCAGACGTTTCCTGGAGTTGGCCACCAGGTTTGCACACATCTCAGGAGGGATTTTGGCCCACTCCTCTTGGCAGATCCTCTCCAAGTCATTAAGGTTTGGTGGCTGATGTTCGGCCCAGTTCATTTGCTAATTATATCCTTTAACCTCCCTAGCGGTCTGATTATGTCCATATTTCTGTGCTCAAAGTGGTACATTTTTTTGCATGGAAATATGCAGTTTTTTATTGAAGGCCTGTAATTTTTAGGAATAACTCACTGAAATCTGTCCGAACAAGAGTCTAGTAAACATCCCGGGTATAATAAAATTTGAAACACGAAATCATAATTTAATAAATAATCATAAAAAATAATAATATAATAATACATTTAATTCAATAATATAATCAAACCAAAAACACTGAAATGTGAAATATAGCGCCAAGTTCGCACATCGCTGAGCAAAGTCGCAGAATCGTTTTCAGTGTCTGATGATGAATTTTCCCCACGAATCATTATCACTCAATTCTGCAAGTGGTTCTGATTTACTATCGCTGTTCTCTAGCCGGTCTAAAACGGCTTTTGACCTAAAGGGACGCTTTTTGGACGCCATGGACGTTTCTCAGTTTCCAGGCAGAAAGAACAGTAAAAATGCAGGCAGGGCGCCGGACAAAGCACTCGGGACAAAATGTATGTGAAATGGGTTGATACAGGAATGTTATACTATGTGATTTTAGTGTATTTAGTGAATGTCACTTTTTGTCATTTTCAAATTTCCCGCCAGTTCTGTCCCCCGTACGTCCCGTCGTCGCAGGGAATGGAACCCAGAAGATAGATGCCGGCATCAGCCGGAGGACATTGCCAGGGACACTGCAGGAGGGACATCGCGGGAGCGCAGGACAAGGTAAGTGCAGAAGAGATCCCGGAGCAACGCTGCAGTGTATTCCCGAGTGTAGCTCGGGGGTTACCGCTTGTGGTACTGAAACTTTACCCCGAGCTACACTCAGGAATACCGCCAGGGGGGTAATCTCTCAAGTGCTGCCAGTTTGAATTCTTGTACAGGACAGGTTCACTTTAACATATAAAATGCAGTAAATGCAGCAATTTCTGGCAAAAAAAAACAAACAAATGTGCCAAAACGTTAACCATGATCCACCTTCATGAGCAGGTTAAACTGATGAGAGCAGCATATACACAGCATGTGTGTCTCGGCAGATCATTGTGACCACCCACGTGCGAGACACAACCTTCATCACTTTTAAAAAAGAGCAAAAAAAAAAGTTTCCACAATAAAAAATGTTGCCGAGTCCAATGGGAAGAGCAGGAAATTACTTGGGAAAATCGTTAGGTGGGGCTTAGCCTGCTTAAAAAAGCCAATTCTGAGGCAGCCCCAGTTCATTTGCCGAGACCGCTCTTGCAAATGACTTGGCCTCGGCAACAGGCCTCAAAAAGTCATTGCTCGAAGCTCCACGACTTGCTAATTTCCTTTTAGATTGCTGCAGGATTAATGCACCTCGTTTCCAACCTCCGTAGACTGTCTGTTTCTGAAGCTGTTCTTTTTATATCCATCTTTAATAACGTGACTACCAGGTCCCCCCCTAATAGCACGTTTGCCTACCTGATCGCGAAACGCGTCGGGTCAATCTTCTGTTTTTAAGACCACCTGTCTATAAAGATGGAAAATTTATAGCCCCGCCGATCCAGGCTAATGTGCGTTTAGTAGAAAATGAAAAGAAAGAGAAAGAGAGGATTTGTATTTTGGTACGTCATATGGCTCGGCTGAAGCCGAGTACAA
This sequence comes from Staurois parvus, assembly GCF_062004578.1. NCBI lineage: Eukaryota > Metazoa > Chordata > Amphibia > Anura > Ranidae > Staurois > Staurois parvus. The sequence continues at coordinate 194,680 of NW_028318592.1, forward strand.
AGGCCACATTCCCACCGACGGGTTGGTGCAGGTCTTGGGCCACCTGGTCTCAATCAAACGCTTGGTGACTGCCTTTTCACAAGTGTCCATTATTGACCTGAGCTTGTTCTGCATTTTTGATTGTGTAGAGGGGAAAAAACCGGAGCATTTTACCCTCAGGAAATGATCTGCTTTGCGAAGCAGGCTCTCAGCCCATTACAGGCACGGGTTTTAAGGCCTCTCCTTATTGAACACTCTTTACAAGGGTCTAGCGGTAATCCCTTTAAAATTGGGGTTTCATTAAATATTCAGACTATTATTAGACTTCATTGTTTGTGAGTTTAGGACTAGACTAAGCAACAAGATGCCGCGAGAGGAAGATGGAGGTGACCCCCAGGATGTACTGGCCTCCGAAATTAACCCTTGCTGTGGCTCAGCTACACTTTTACAGCGCAGCTCAACCCAAGAGGAAAATTGGTGCAATTAAAAGTCTTTTTATATTCATGAATGAATCCCTAGAAGGTATGTACACCCTAACAACAAACTTCTCTTATTTGCTCTCTTAGGGCTCATGTACACTGCAGCTGATAAACTCACGTTTAGGAGCTGTTCAGCGCTTTTTTCAGCAGCCCCTGAACTCTCCCTAATTTCCTATGTGTTCATGTACAGTTGCAAGAAAAAGTATGTGAACCCCTTGGGGTTACGTGGAGTTTTGCATTAATAGGGCATAAAATGTGCTCTGAACATCATCTAAGTCACAACAATAGAAGAACACAGTCTGCTGAACATAATACTACACAAACATTAGATGTTGCCATGGTTTAATTGCACATAACATGTAAACATTCACACTGCAGGGAGGAAAAAGTATGTGAGGCCCTAGCTTAATGACTTCTCCCAGAGCTAATTGGAGCCAGGAGTGAGCCAACCTTGACTCCAATTAGTGTGATGATATTGGATGTGTTGTTGACAGCTGTCCTGCCCTTAAAAAACACACACCTGTTTTGGGTTTACTGGCCTCAAGAAGCACTTTCTGATGTGAACCATGCCTCGCAGGAAAGAGCTCTCAGAAGACCTACGATCAAGAATTGTTGACTTGCATGAAGCTGGAAAGGGTTACAAAAGTATCTCCAAAAGCCTTGATGTTCATGTGTCCACGGTAAGACAGACTGTCTACAAATGGAGAAAGTTTAGCACTGTTGCTACTCTCCCTAGGCGTGGTCGTCCTGTAAAAATGACTGCAAGAGCACAGCGCAGAATGCTGCATGAGGTAAAGAAGAAACCCAGAGTGTCAGCTAAAGACCTACAGAAATCTCTGGCACATGCTAACATTTTTGCTGACACATCTACAATAAGGAAAACATTAAACAAGAATGGAGTACATGGGAGGACACCACGGAGGAAGCCATTGCTGTCCAAAAAGAATATTGCAGCACGTTTGAAGTTTGCAAAAGAGCACCTGGATGTTCCACAGCACTACTGGCAAAATATACTGTAGACAGATGAAACCAAGATTGAGTTGTTTGGGAAGAACACACAACACTATGTGTGGAGAAAAAAAGGCACAGCACACCAACATCAAAACCTCATCCCCACTGTGAAACATGGCGGAGGGAGCATCATGGTTTGGGGCTGCTTTGCTGCCTCAGGGCCTGGACGGATTGTTGTCATTGATGGGAAAATGAATTCCAGAGTTTATCAAGACATTTTGCAGGAAAACGTACGACCATCTGTCTGCGAACTGAAGCTCCGCAGAGGATGGGTGATGCAACAGGACAATGACCCAAAGCATACAAGTAATTCAACAAACAAATGGCTGCAACAGCACAGAATACGCCTTCTGGAGTGGCCCAGTCAGAGTCCTAACCTCAACCTGATTGAAATGCTGTGGCGTGACCTTAAGAGAGCGATTCACACCAGACATCCCAAGAATATTGCTACACTGAAACAGTTTTGTGAAGAGGAGTGGTCCAAAATGACTCCAGATCGTTGTGCAGGTCTGATCTTCAACTACAGGAAATGTTTGGTTGAGGTTATTGCTGCCAAAGGAGGGTCAACCAGTTATTAAGTCCAAAGGTTCACATACTATTTCCTCCCTGCACTGTGAATGTTTACATGTTATGTGCAATTAAACCATGGCAACATCTAATGTTTGTGTAGTATTATGTTCAGCAGACTGTGTTCTTCTATTGTTGTGACTTAGATGACGTTCAGAGCACATTTTATGCCCAATTTATGCAAAATTCCACGTAATCCCAAGGGGTTCACATACTTTTTCTTGCAACTGTACATATCTTCATTGAGTCGTTTACAGGCATTTGAGTTTACAGTCGTTTTTTTGAGTGCAACAAACTTGCGTTCAGACGTCGATTTTATCAGCGTTTCAAACGCTAACTGCGTTTAAACACGGTAAATCAAGTTTAGAAACATTTGCGTTTGAAATTTTTTTTAGCTCTTCCAGTTTCCAATGCTGTCCAGAGCCTTTTTTCATCATCAAAAATGCATGCAAATAGTTTTCAAGGTGCTCAGATGGACAAAACACTGAACACAGGATGTTCCTACCAAGCTTGTCACACGTTGTAATGACCAATTCACACCTCAGACCTCTCCCACCCTTGGAAACAAAATATATGTTAAAGACCATTCACACCTCAGACCTCTCCCACCCTTGGAAACAAAAGATATGTTAATGCCCATTCACACCTCAGACCTCTCCCACCCTTGCAAACAAAAGATATGTTAAAGACCATTCATAAAATCGCGCCCCCCAATCTAGATTTGTGCCAACCCTTCCTGTTTAGGATCCACATGTTCATCTGTAAACTCCGCCCCTTCTGCTTTAGGCTCCAACTCTTCCTATTAGAGCTCCACCTCCAGGAGTTTGTCAGAGACTGTGGACAGGATACAGGACTCGGTCAGAGACTGTGGACAGGATACAGGAGACGGTCAGAGACTGCAGATAAGATACAGGAGATGGTCAGAGATTGTGGACAGGATACAGGAGATGGTCAGAGATTGTGGACAGGATACAGGAGATGGTCAGAGACTGTGGACAGGATACAGGGGATGGTCAAAGACTGCAGACCGGATTCAGAAGATGATCAGAGTCTGCTGACATACTGTAGGAGATGGTCAGAGACTGTGAACAGGATACAGGAGACGGTCAGGGACGGCAGACAGGATACAGGAGATGGTCAGAGACTGAGGACAGGATACAGAAGAAGGTCAGAGACTGAGGACAGGATACAGGAGGAGGTCAGAGACTGCAGACAGGATACAGGAGATGATCAGAGCCTGCTGACATACTACAGGAGATGGTCAAAGACTGTGGACAGGATACAGGGGATGGTCAAAGACTGCAGACCGGATACAGAAGAAGGTCAGAGACAGCGGACAGGATAGAGGAGACGATCAGAGACAGGATACAGGGGATGGTCAAAGACTGCAGACCGGATACAGAGGAAGGTCAGAGACTGCGGACATAATACAGGAGACAGAAACTGCGGACATAGTACAGGAGACAGTCAGAGACTGCAGACATAGGACAGGATAGGAAGGCTCTGAAGAAGAGGCTTTGGATGTCCATCATTCTCATCACCATTCAGAAACGCAGTGCGAATTGGACAGAGCGCTATCATATGATGTGGTTATATTCATGTACTTTTGTGAGTAGAATACCTTCTTTTAAGTTTAATAAACATACTTTTAAAGGTAATGCACAAGGCCGGTGCGCCCTCTGTTTTGTTTTTCTCTATTAGTACTTTTGGACTCCCCGGTTCTTTGAGAGCAGCAAGGCGTGCATATTCCAAGACATTCGTTGTGTGATCCCTATGACAGAGTCCATCCCTAAGCGCAGGAGTATTTGGGTTTTCCACTTTCACATCACAGTCAGAGACTGCAGATGGGATACAGGAGACATTCAGAGATTGCGGACAGGATACAGGAGATGGTCAGAGACTGCAGACATAGTACAGGAGATGGTCAGAGACTGTGGACAGAAGAGAGACAGAGGACCCACCATCACCAGTGGCTCCTTCGGGGGTAAGCACTACAATAGTATTTGTAAAATGATAAAAAAAGAGATATCAAATTAAGTAAAGTTGAAAGGAAGGCTGAAGGTCCACTTTAAGCACCACAATGAAATTAAGAGTTAGCGCTCGAGCAAAAAATTTGCAAACAACAAAAGCAGTAAATTTGCGGCAAACTCAGTATCACTAAAATCACTCATCCGCAACCCGCTAGTCCCCCAAATGGAATCTTTAACCCCCCTGGCGGTATTCCCAAGTGTAGCTTGGGGTAAAGTTTCAGTACCACAAGCGGTAACCCCGAGCTACACTCGGGCTTACCATGCGGCGCTGCTCCGGGATCTGTTCTTCACTTACCTTGTCCTGCGCTCCCGCGATGTCCCTCCTTCAGTGTCCCTGGCAATGTAAACCGGCGGATGCCGGCATCTGTCATCTGGGTTCCGGTCCCTGCGAGTGTCGGGACGTACGGGGGATGGAACGGCGGGAAATTTGAAAATGACAAAAAGTGACATTCACTAAAATCACTAAAATCACATAGTATAACATTCCTGTATCAAACCATTTCACATACATTTTGTCCCGAGTGCTTTGTCCTGTGTCCTGCCTGCATTTTTACTGTTCTTTCTGCCTAGAAACTGAGAAACGTCCATGGCGTCCAAAAAGCGTCCCTTTAGGTCAAAAGCGGTTTTAGACCGGCTAGAGAACAGCGATAGTAAATCAGAACCACTTGCAGAATTGAGTGATAATGATTCGTGGGGGAAATTCCTCATCAGACACTGAAAACGATTCTGCGACTTTGCTCAGCGATGTGCGAACTTGGCGCTCTATTTCAAATTTCAGTGTTTTTGGTTTGATTATATTATTGAATTAAATTTATTATTATTATATTATTATTTTTTACGATTATTTATTAAATTATGATTTCGTGTTTCAAATTTTATCATCCCCGGGATGCTTACTAGACTCTTGTTCGGACAGATTTCAGTGAGTTATTCCTAAAATTTACAGCCTACAATAAAAAAATGTCATATTTCCATACAAAAATATTTACTGCTTTGAGCACAGAAATATGGACATAATCAGACCACTAGGGAGGTTAAAGGATATAATTAGCAAATGGACTGGGCCAAACGTCAGCCACCAAGCCTTAATGACTTGGAGAGGATCTGCCAAAAGGAGTGGGCCAAAATCCCTCCTGAGATGTGTGCAAACCTGGTGGCCAACTCCAGGAAACGTCTGACCTCTGTGATTGTCAACAAGGGATTTGCCACCAAGTACTAAGTCATGTTTTGTGAAGGGGATCAAATACTTATTTCCCTCATTAACATGCAAATCAGTCATCATTTGTTAGACATGCATTTCTTTTGAATTTTTTGTTGCTATTCTGTCTCTCAGTGTTACAATACACTGAACATTCGATTTTTAGACTGATCATTTCTTTGTGAGTGTGCAAACATTCAGAATCAGCAGGGGATCAAATACTTATTTCCTTCACTGTAGTAGCAATATCTATGGTGGTAGATGTGTGAGATGCTTGCCTAATTTTGAGACCACCACCCAGCCACTCTTTTATCATCCCCGGGATGTTTACTAGACTCTTGTTCGGACAGATTTCAGTGAGTTATTCCTAAAAATTACAGGACTACAATAAAAAAATACATATTTCCATGCAAAAAAATGTACCGCTTTGAGCACAGAAATATGGACATAAGCAGACCGCTAGGGAGGTTAAAAAGGGAAAACAGAATGCTTACAGCAGGGCTTTAGCTATCATGCAGGTGCCAAGGACAGGCCGAGGTCTCCCAATCGGGGTCACAGAGGGCAATAAAAACCCAACGAATGATCAAACTCCACTCCATCTGAAACACGAAAATAAAAAATGGCCAGGTTTTCACGGAGTAGACCACACAGAGTGTGAATTGAATTACAATGCTTATCCGCATAGAAAACAGTGTCAGCCCCTGAAGACAACTTCATAAACATTATAATTAAGCTATGGACAGGGATCTCCCGCTATAAGCACAACGTCAAACGTCGACTCGCCGAATCGCGAGCGTTACCTAATTCTACCCCATTCCCCTCCCCTCCTCTGATTCCCTAAGATAAACATAATCAGAGGCCTGTCGTCCTCCACAACAAGTTTCATGTGAGCTCAATTTCGGCATCTGTCATTAAGAAACTTTTTGTTCCTCCTGTGCTGTGTGTTGATTAAATTATATTTCTTTGAAATCGCCTTTAATTTATATGCTGTGACAAAGCGAAGCATGAGAAAGGGGGGGGGGGGAGGAGAGGGTCAAGGATGTGTGTAGAAGGCTGCCAGGGCTAAGGGTACTACGGGGCACTGAGGGATTCTGGGAATCGGCTCTTATCGGCGTACTGCATGTGACTTACTTACTTCGAGCGTAATGCAAAGTAACATGCAGTGATGTATGTTTACTAGGAAAGAAGATTGTAATCAGCTTTGTTATTCCTTTGGGGTTCTGCATATCGCTTTCACAAAATAATTACTGTTATACAGTAGGGTATGGAATTTATCGGTGGTGCCTTCAGGTCTCGTTCTCTTAAGGGACAAAATGGAGCATTTTGCAGAAGATGCGTGTAGCTTTTTTTGTTTTTGTTTTTAAAGTAGACCTTTCAAAACCAGTTCAAGTCTTCAGGAATACAAATGTTCCCAAAATGGTACTTCTCCAGGAGGACCTACAGCTTCCTGCAGGTGCTTAGCCTTTGCAGGGCCCATCTGTGTCCTAAAACTAGATAAGTATGTAGCACTACCCTCGTAAGGGCCACTGGAGTTGATTGGGTCAAAGCTTTCTATGGCCAGACAACAAGCATTTTCCACACTTGTACCTTCAGAGTCAGTAAAACAGTCCTTGAGCTGGTTTTTTAGTTGTTTTTATGAAGCGGTTATAAATATAAAAACTACGGTATCCAAAACAGAAAAACTACTAAACTGAACCCTCTAGCATATAGGTCTAACTTTCACCCTTGAAAGTGTAAATTATCACAATATCACCCCAATATGCTCAAAACATATTACAATACTAGAAAAGCTACAATTTCTGGGGAAATTGTGTGAAGTGTTCTTGCCTCCACCAGTAGTCTACAACTGGAGTGGGTGGCTTGAGTAACTGTTGTGTGGTTGGAGTGGCTGGAGTAACTGTTGTGTGGTTGGAGTGACTGGAGTAACTGTTGTGTGGTTGGAGTGGCTTGAGTAACTGTTGTGTGGTTAGAGTGGCCTGAGTAACTGTTGTGTGGTTGGAGTGGCTTGAGTAACTGTTGTGTGGTTGAAGTGGCTGGAGTAGCTGATGTGTGGTTGGAGTGGCTTGAGTAACTGTTGTGTGGTTGGAGTGGCTGGAGTAACTGTTGTGTGGTTGGAGTGGCTTGAGTAACTGTTGTGTGGTTGGAGTGGCTGGAGTAACTGTTGTGTGGTTGGAGTGGCTTGAGTAACTGTTGTGTGGTTGGAGTGGCCGGAGTAACTGTTGTGTGGTTGGAGTGGCTTGAGTAACTGTTGTGTGGTTGGAGTGGCCTGAGTAACTGTTGTGTGGTTGGAGTGGCTGGAGTAACTGTTGTGTGGTTGGAGTGGCCTGAGTAACTGTTGTGTGGTTGGAGTGGCTTGAGTAACTGTTGTGTGGTTGGAGTGGCCGGAGTAACTGTTGTGTGGTTGGAGTGGCCTGAGTAACTGTTGTGTGGTTGGAGTGGCTTGAGTAACTGTTGTGTGGTTGGAGTGGCTGGAGTAACTGTTGTGTGGTTGGAGTGGCTGGAGTAACTGTTGTGTGGTTGGAGTGGCTGGAGTAACTGTTGTGTGGTTGGAGCGGCTGGAGTAACTGTTGTGTGGTTGGAGCTACTGGAGTAACTGTTGTGTGGTTGGAGTGACTGGAGTAACTGTTGTGTGGTTGGAGTGGCCGGAGTAACTGTGAAAAGGTTTTGTCAGCTCCCACTCTAGTTTTGAACATTCCGCCATTCATTTCTATGGGACCAATTTCACCACAAAAACGCCTATATTTCATGAACCATTCGGCGAAACGTTCCACAAAGTAATAGCACACCAATTGGAAATAATCTGCACGTTTCGGTATATTACTGTCTATGTAGTGTAAAAACTGTGGGAGGAGTTAGAGAGGTAAATTTGGCTATAATAATAAGAACATATATCTGAGATAACAGTAAGTGGTCTTGCCATGCAAGAACACTTAATAAATGCAAGATGTGAAAACCATACAATATACAAAAGCCCCAAAAATTATAAATAATAAAATAAAATATAAAAATATAAAATTAGTTCACTCGTGTCCAAAAGTAAAAGTCATTCCAAACTCTGATTCCAATATGGAAAATTTTCGATCTTTAATGCCAAGCCTTCCAATTGGCTCCCAAAGAAAATGTGAACCTCCACAAAAAAAGAAAAACTCATATAGTGCATTAACTTTATAAAATAAATAAATATCAATGATTTGAAACAATATGTACTGTGCGATTCCAAAAACCAAACGTGACCTTATAAGTGAAGGGTGAACACAGTGTAACAACCGTGATTGTGAGTCACTCCGTGAGTATAAATAATCCAAGTGACCATTTAGTGTGAACTTCTAAAGTGTAAGGAGTAAATACCCTTACCAAAACAACCATAAAACATGCCTTATTATCGCAGGGGGAATATTCGCAAAGCTCCAACGAACGTCTTCCCAGCCTGAGTAACACTCTTTATGATGTCATCACAGCCTCATGTAGCCTTCTCCTAGATGTCTTCATGGCTTTAATGGAAGTACTCCATAGTACTCATAGTACCCATGCGATTAAAGATCGAAAATTTTCCATATTGGAATCAGAGTTTGGAATGAATTTTACTTTTGGACACGAGTGAACTAATTTTATATTTTTATATTTTATTTAAATTTTTATTATTTATAATTTTTGGGGCTTTTGTATATTGTATGGTTTTCACATCTTGCATTTATGAAGAGGTTAACAACTTGGATGGGGTCTAGGGGTATATGGGATGCCCAAGGAACTGTAGAACTTGAGGATGAACTTCTTAGCAACTATGTACATAAAATGTGGACTAGCCAAAATATAGCACTGTCCCTTCTTCCTGTACCTCCTCAGACCCCGGATGAATCCTCCTTTTCACCCAGCTGTGAAGAAAGACAAGGGCAGGCACAAAGCATATGCACCAGAGTGCCAGCAAGGCCACAACCAGGGGCGGACTGACCATTTGGAAACTCGGGCACAGCCCGAGGGCCCAGGGTCAGTAGGGGGCCCCATGAGATGCCCCTGGTACCTTTTTCATAGGATTTTTTGAGTTTGGGCAAGGACACAGGGGCCCCATGATCCCCTATTGCCTGGGGGCCCCATGAGTTGTCAGTCCACCCCTGGCCACAACCCCTAAAACAGAGGTGCGATGTTCCTGGAAACATGGTATGTAGTCTAGAAGGGGGATAATACAGGTGGATTAAAACTTTAAGGGCCATCTCACGAACTGAACGAGACCTAGATCCCCTACGTATATTATCCACCATGGATTCCCAGTCCTCTTCTGAAAATGTACCGCAATCAGCTTCCCATTTCTGTCTATATAAGGGGGGGTGCGGCAAAGATGGCATTCGAAAAGGAGCGATATAAATCCGAGATAAGACCCTTACACCCAGGAGAGTCACAACTGATACGTTCAAAATAAGTGATCGGAGAAGAAGGTCTCAAACCCCAATGTTTCTAATAAGTTCAGTCTTTCAATATTCTCCCTTCCTCCTGTTATGTAAAATACACAGCAGAAGATTTGTAAACATTTAAAACAATATTAATTCTATGAGCAGTTCTATTAGATGCACGGCAACTGAAACAAATCCTGAAGAAGTCACGTGATATAGCGTGACGTAACGCGTAGGTACGCGGGGAGGAACTTCCGGTACGTGGTGACGTCACATCCATCTTGTTGCACCCTACACCCATGTAATACACCCATAGTGTGGTGTGAAGGCGTTTTTTAACCTACATACATGTGAGTGGGCAATTTTATTGTGTTTGTTTGGCTTCTGCATATTAAACAGTATTATGCTATGGTGGATGTTCTTTGTTTCATTACTGGGGCCCTACATGGAGGAAATTTAATGTTGCTGGTGGCAGTGGCTGGAGGAGAGTTGTAAGGAGAGGAGAGAGTGCCATTATTGATGACCACAAGTGGGGTATTGACCCAGGAAGAGTACCACCTGTGAGGATTGAAGGGTGATCCATTAAGCCTGCTGGCCCTGTGCGGTCTTTGTAAGAAGGTGAGGGGGCAATTTGGCTATTGGAGGAGTGGCACCTACGATCACGGTCACAAGAATATCACCTGCATGTGTGTGATGACCATTTGGAGCACTGATTTGTTGTGGACTTACATTTTTTTTTATACGTGGGGGGTTTTATATGGAGATTGGGGGGTTATTGTGAGTCCTACTAGTGTGGTTCACATTTTTCACTTGTTTTCATCCCTGGTCAAGGATGCAATCACTTTATTGCACTTATTTATGATCCCTCAGATGAGGATCAGGAAGGGGGTTGTTTTCTGCATATTATTCATCACGTATATTTACCGTATATTTGTGTTATTTAGATGTATTATATACAAGGGTTTATATTTGCACTTATTGAGTTAGTAGATGTTCAGAGCTGCACTATTTGAATAGATATTTTCCATTTGAACTGAAACAAAATATATACTGTAGCCCCTGCAATCAATTTGCGCGCCTTCTCTAGAAGACTTTCAGCTCTTTCTGTAGAGCTTGTGGCTTCAGATCCAGTTCAATCTGTTTCTGAAATCGGTAAATTGCTCGGTATCATTTTTCATTCTTGTGCCTTTACCAAACTTCCTGAAATATTAAGATGAACTCCTTATGTCAAAGAAAATCTTCCTCCTTTTCAGGGTAAAGTTTATCGAGGATGATGCCATGGCTGCTAAATGTTCTTGTTTTCCAGATACAGAAAGCTAATTTCAAGATTTGTTCTTGGAGAGACATTTCTTCTCTTCTACAAACCCTAAAGGGATTTAAGCTGCAAAAAAAAAATGCATAAAGTATAAAACCAGGATTAAAACCATTTAAAAATCATCCATAAATTCCAAAATGTTTTGAATTGTGGTCAGCTGCTTTCTGTAGTCTCTTGTGGTATCTTAAAAACCACTGACCAAGGAAAAATCTAACTGACCTCTTGGAATTTAGCCTTGACCATAGTTGGTGGCAGTTGGGTGCCAAGTGGCAAATTGGAGGCCGCAGGTTACATGAAATGAGCATGTTGTATTCAGAATTTGTTTGGGGAAAGATCCGGACGTCAAGGTACCAGTATAATTCCACTCCCAGACACCAACAATGGGGCACTATACCACTCCCAGACACCAACAATGGGGCAATATTTCTCCCACTAATACCAACAATGGGGCACTATACCACTCCCTGACAATAATGATGGTGCACTATTTCTCCCACTGATACCAATGATGGCGTACCATTCTACCCAATCATGGGATACTATCCCTTCCACTTATACCAACAATGGGGCACTATACCACTCCCTGACACCAAACAATGGGGCACAATTTCTCCCACTGATACCAATGATGGCGTACCATTCTACCCAATCATGGGATACTATCCCTTCCACTTATACCAACAATGGGGCACTATACCACTCCCTGACACCAAACAATGGGGCACTATTTCTCCCACTGATACCAATGATGGCGTACCATTCTACCCAATCATGGGGTACTATCCCTTCCACTTATACCAACAATGGGGCACTATACCACTCCCTGACACCAACAATGGGGCACTATTTCTCCCACTGACACCAATGATGGCATACCATTCTACCCAACCATGGGACATTATCCCTTCCACTTATACCAACAATGGGGCACTATACCACTCCCTGACACCAATGAAGGTGCACTATTCCTCCCACTGATATCAGTAGTGGAGTAATATTCCTCCCACTATCACCAACAATGGTGCACTATTCCCTTCACTTAGATTACAATGGGGCATTATTCCTCCAACTGATATCAATGATGTGGCACTATTCTTTCCACTGAAACCAACAATGGGTTACTATTCTTTCTATTGACACCAATGATGGGGCACTATTTTTCCCACTGATACCTATAATGAGATACTATTTCTCCAACTGACACCAACAATGGGGCACTATTCCTCCCACTGACACCAAAAATTGGACACTTTTCCTTCAAATGATAGCAAGAAATGGCACGATTCCTCGCACTAAAACCATTAATGGGGCATTATTCCTCTTCCTACTAACCACAGGTGCTGGGCATTTTTTTTTACTCCTTATGCTCACCAACCCTGGGGAATGTTTTGTTAACCAGTGAGCCTTTGGAATTGTTTACTCCCACCGATGCCCGGGCATTTTCCACTCTGTCAGGCCTCAGTCCAGACCCCTTGAAGTCAATTGACTTGTGTCTTGCTTGGTGGTCCATTCCAGAGTTCAGTTGTCTGTGGTTTGGGTGTGTGCATAAACCCGATTTTTCTGTATCTTGTATCTGGTTCTGGTTTCTTGCTTTTGTTATCCTGTCCCTGTTGTGTTCCTGTACCCCAGGATTAGCCAAGTCCCTGTTCCTGTATTCTTGGCCTGTCTCTAAGTTTGTTTCACTCGTGTTTCCTTTCTGTTCTCAGTCTGTCTACACCCTGTTACTTTCAATTTCCTGATATCTCTGATCCTGCTACCTACTACCTCTGACCTTTTGGACTCCTTGGATCTGATCACTACTTGCTTGACCTGACCTTGCCGGAATGGCATCAGCCCTGACCTTGCTGGAATGTCATCAGCCATGACCTTGCCGGAATGCCATCAGCCCTGACCTTGCCGGAATGTCATCAGCCCTGACCTTGCAGGAATGCCATCAGCCCTGACCTTGCAGGAATGCCATCAGCCCTGACCTTGCCGGAATGCCATCAGCCCTGACCTTGCAGGAATGCCATCAGCCCTGACCTTGCAGGAATGCCATCAGCCCTGACCTTGCCGGAATGCCATCAGCCCTGACCTTGCCGGAATGCCATCAGCCCTGACCTTGCCGGAATGCCATCAGCCATGACCTTGCAGGAATGCCATCAGCCCTGACCTTGCCGGAATGCCATCAGCCATGACCTTGCAGGAATGCCATCAGCCCTGACCTTGCCATAATGCCATCAGCCCTGACCTTGCAGGAATGCCATCAGCCCTGACCTTGCAGGAATGCCATCAGCCCTGATCTTGCAGGAATGCCATCAGCCCTGATCTTGCAGGAATGGCATCAGCCCTGACTTTGCAGGAATGCCATCAGCCCTGATCTTGCAGGAATGGCATCAGCCCTGACCTTGCCGGAATGGCATCAGCCCTGACCTTGCCGGAATGGCATCAGCCCTGACCTTGCCGGAATGGCATCAGCCCTGACCTTGCCGGAATGGCATCAGCCCTGACCTTGGGTTTGATATTGGCTCAGTCCCTTAGCTTACATACTTGACTCTCGCCATCTCCAGCAATGGCCTTGACTGCCACTTGAAGACCAAGCATTTTCTGGGACATTTTCTTTACAAGTTTAATCAGTATTTTTTGCCAGAAAATTACTTATAACCCCCAAATATTATAGATATATTTTTATCAAGGACCCTAGAGAATGAAACGGCAATTGTTCCAATTTTTTATGTCACATGGTATATGTACAGCAGTTTTACAAAGACAATTTTTTTGAAAAAATTACACTTTAATAAATTAAAAAAAAAAAAACGCTATATATACCCCGATTTTTTGTAAAATATAAAAGAGTAAATAGATACCTAACATGTCATGCCTTAACCCCATCGTGCCGACGTCACACAAATATGCGGCCTCACAGAACTGGGCTTTTTTCCGTGGGGGCCGCATATTTGCGTACCTGTCCTTGTGCTGGGAGCGTGTTGCACAGCACGCTCCTAGCACAAAGACCGGGGGGGCCCCCGAGAGCCCCTGGTCCCGTTCTAACGATCCAGACCCGGGACTCCCGGTTCCGGGTCACATGATCGCTGTGATAGCCTCTGATTAGTCACTGCACAGACCGGCCACCTTGTTTTTTTCCTCTCTATGAATGGAGGAGAGAGATACATTGTATCTAACTCCTGGCATAGTGGGGGGGGGGAATGTTTGTAAAAAAAAAATTAAAAAAAATAAATACATAATAAAAAATAAAATAAAAAATAAAGAAAAAATGCCTAGATCAAGGTTTGATCTAGTTCAGTGCCAGGGTAAGTGTTTGGGTCAAGGTCAGGGTCAAAGGTCAAGGTCAATTTTTTTTTCTTTTTTTTTAAAAATTGGTATCAGTGTCAGTTAGTGTCAGTGTGTTTTATGCAGGCCTTACATGGGTCGGATTCTGAACAATTTTTCGTCCGAAAATCAAAAAAGTTGTTTTCTCGGTAATCAATGATTTCGAAAATCGGCCGACCAAGTCATAAAGTTCACCCCATATAACAGGCAAAACTGTTCCTTCCAGGTCACGGCTCATGTGCATATTCTTTTCGGAAAAACGATCGTACGATTTGACCATCATTGAGTCGAAAATTGGTCATTTTTCACAAATTTTCCAACATGCCAGATCACCAAAAAGGGGAGGAACCATGAAAATTGGACGGTGCCATTGACTCACTAACGGAGCGAAAATCAGCCGATTATTCTTAGGTCCGATTTTCAGACGAAAAATCAGTCGAATTTCGACCCATGTATGGCCGGCATAAGGTAAAAAAACAAAAAGAAACAGTTTTTCATCAGTTTACATCAGGTTTTCATCAGTTTATGCCACTTTTCCATCAGTTTACATCAGTTTATATCCTTTTTTCATCAGTTTGCATCCATTTTTGTCCGTGTTTCATCTGTTTACATCTGTTTTTCATTCGTTTACATCCATTTACCTCCGTTTTTCTCCATTTACATCCATTTTTGTCCATTTACATGTTTTTCATCAGTTCACATCAGGTTTTCATCAGTTTATGCCAGTTTTACAACAGTATACATCAGTTTATATCCATTTTTCAGCAGTTTGCATCCATTTTTGTCCGTTTTTCATCTGTTTACATCTGTTTTTCATTTGTTTACATCCATTTACGTCCGTTTTTGTCCATTTACATCTGTTTTTGTCTATTTATATCTCTTTTATGATCAGTTTATGTCAGTTTTTCATTATTTTACATCAGTTTTTCATCAGTTTACATCAGTTTTTCATCAGTTTACATCCATTTTTCATCCGTTTTTTATCTGTTTACAGCTGTTTTTTATTCGTTTACATCCATTTATGTCAGTTTTTATCCGTTTACATCCGTTTTTGTCCATTTACATCTGTTTTTCATCAGTTTACATCAGTTTTTCGTCAGTTTTGCATCAGTTCACATAAGTTTTTCATCAGTTCACATCAGGTTTTCAGCAGTTTATGCCAGTTTTGCATTAGTTTATGTCAGTTTTTCATCAGTTTACGTCAGTTTTTCAGCAGTTTACATCCATTTATGTCCGTTTTTGTCCATTTACATGTGTTTTTCATGGGTTCACATCAGTTTTTCATTAGTTTGCATCAGTTCTTACCAGTTTTTCATCAGTTCACATCAGCTTTTCATCAGTTTATGCCAGTTACATCCGTTTTTCATCTGTTTTTCATTCGTTTACATCTGTTTTTCATTCGTTTACATCCGTTTACGTCCATTTTTGTCCGTTTACATCTTTTTTTGTCCATTTACATATGTTTTTAATCCGTTCTGGGGGTTTTTTTACGGAAGGAAAATAGGTTTTCTTCCGTTCAAAAAAACCCAGATGTTAACGGATGCGGATATTACCGGATGATCATCTGTTTACATCCACTAGTCCATAGAAATACACGGGTGTCCATTTTTCATCCGTAAACGGACAGATGAAAAACGGACATACAGAACACCCGTGTGATAGGGCCATTACTGATGATTACAATATTTTAAATGTGACATTTTGTCTCTAACCTCCCCCAGCCCTTCAGTCTTCCTCCATTACACGTTGTACTTGCTCCGTTCCCCCGGACTCCCTTTTCTCGTTTTCTAACCTCTCTCTCTTTTTTTTTTTTGTCTTTTTTAGTGTTGCAACCTAAATGTTTTTTTGTAAGAGAAACAAACCATAATAGCTTATTAGGATGCTGCGAAATGATGCAACGGAGGGAGAAGAAGGGAGAACAGCCCGAGTCTTGGCCTGACATTTCACCTATTAAATTAGTGGCTTCTTAAAGACAAGCTGAGAGGCTTTGTTTGAGCCAATTACCCTCATTACCAGCGACAAAGCCCCTATTGTTGTGTGGAAATACACAACTGGTTTGCATGACAAGCCGAGGGAGAGACCAGAACCAGTTGGGTTAACCTGTTGCATTCTGGGAAAGAACGTATAGCCAAGCATATAGACCAACACACATTGGTCACTTAGGCTCCATTCACACCAAAGCGTTTTTTGTGTACACATATGCTGTTTGTTTTATTCCAAATTGCATTTCGGAAAAATTTTTTCGTTATTAGGAGATTCGGATGTATCCGAATAACGAATTACAAAAATAACAAATTTAAACGAATACGAAATAATGACATGAAATTTGGTCGACATTCGATTCGAAAACAAATTAGAATTCAAAAACAAAATCGAAAACGAATGCAAAAAGAAAATCGAACAAACATTTGAAAAACAAATTTAAAAGCGGAGCTCCACCCAAAAGGGGAAGTTCCGCTCTAAGGACTGGTCCCCCCGCTCCCCGGTATTTTTCGAATTTTTTTTAATTCGGTCGATTCAAATATTTGTTGAATCAATTTCGAATTCGGTTGAATTTATTTTGAATACATGCGGCAAAGTTGGTCACGTGAGGAAGAATCTGAAAGAGGCGTGCAGGGAGGACTGAGAGACATAAACGGGATAATAGAAATATACAGGGGGATAAGAGGCAAACAGGGGAAGGACTGAGATATGGAAGGGTATATGAGAGGGACACGGAGGGGAGAATAGAGATGTACCGATGCCAGGGGCGGACTGACAACTCATGAGGCCCCCGGGCAATAGGGGATCATGGGGCCCCTGTGTCCTTGCCCAAACTCAAAAAAGCCTATGAAAAAGGTACCAGGGGCATCTCATGGGGCCCCCTACGGACCCCGGGCCCTCGGGCAGTGCCCGAGTTTCCAAATGGTCAGTCCGTCCCTGACCGGTGGAGATCTATAGATTTCTATTAAGTTGAGCGCTTTTCTCTGCATTTTCAGAAAGCGCTCCAAAAATCCCACATGCTGCATCTTTAACGCACTTTCATAAAACGGGGGGGGGGGGGTGACACCATGTTTTACCGCACCGGGTGACACTAACCTTAATGACGCCACACAGGTTAATTGAAAGTTCATTTCTCCGCATCTGTGGCTTTTTAAACTGCAATTAGTGTCAGTGTATAAATAGTCAGTGAGTTTGTTAGCCCTCCATGGGTGCACTGAGCAGGCTGGATACTGAGCCACAGGGAGCAGAAAAGAACTTTCAAAAGACCTGCATAACAAGGTAATGGAACTTTAAAAAGGTGGAAAAGGATATAAAAAGGTATCCGAAGCTTTGAATATGCCAGTCAGTACTGTTCAACCACTCATTAAGAAGTGGAGAATTCAGGGATCTCTTGATACCAAGCCAAGGTCAGGAAGACCAAGAAGTATTGCAGCCACAACTGCCAGAAGAATTATTCGGGATGCAAAGAAAAACCCACAGGTAACCTCAGGAGAAATACAAGCTGCTCTGGAAAAAGACGGTGTGGTTGTTTCAAGGAGCACAATACGACGATATTTGTACAAAACTGAGCTGCATGGTCGAGTTGTCAGAAAGCAGCCTTTACTGCACCAATGCAACAAAAAAGCCCAGTGAAGAGTGTCAAGGTGTTGTCAGGCATATTGCAACAGGGTTTTTTTTTTTGTGGCATTGGCGCAATAGATGCTTCTTTCTGGCAACTCGACCATGCAGAGGACCGTGCTCTGCAGAAGTTTGCAAAAACTTCCCTGGGCCTCATTTATTCTGCCGGGGACAGTGGACAGAAACGAACGTCACCACATTCTTCTCCACTGGCTGCCTGCTGGAGAGTGGGAGGATGGTCACGCTTAGGATCTGGGCCTGTCAGGTGGAGGGGCCCTGTGAACTGATTTGAGGAACAGGGGCATGTAGATAGGTTAAGGTAGGTGCCAGCAACTAGTTAGAGGGGGGTGGGGAGGCCAAAGTTCAACTTTAATTTTGGAATTGGGTTTTCAGTAAAGCAAATACTAAGGGGAATATTTGTCACTGTTTTCACCCATGATTCACACATTAAAAAGAGAGGCGTGTGATTTAAGAAAAAAGAAACTTCAAAACAAAATACCTCCATGCTGCAGTTGTCCCCTGCTGGCTCTAAGCTCAAGAACTGAATGATCACATGACCTCTGATCACTCAATTCTTGGTCTACTCTGAGCAGAGAGCGGCGACTGTCAGTCACTGCTCTCTGCTCCTTCACTGCTCACTGGAGAGCCAGACTCGGGCAAGGCCGGAACCAGCTGGCTCAGTCTCCGAGGGGCGCCCTGAACTAGCCTCCTATCAGGCATCTGCATGGATCCTGACATTATTGTCCGGATCCTTCCAGAGCCTGGATCAGCACTGTGATGTTAGTCAACAGTGGGCTATAGCTTGCTGTCAGTTGATTTTGGGTCACAGGAGAGCACAAGTAAGTGCACTCCTGTGACCCTCAAGAGAGGTATGACAAAAAAGCTTGGGCCATAATTGAATCTTTAAATTCTATATTTATAAATAGAACCCTAAGGACAGTAACCCATAGCTATTAATATATATATATGTGTGTGTGTGTATGTATGTATATATATATATATATATATATATATATATATATATATATAAACATTATTTTGGTGCAAGGAATTCAGAAATTTGCTCTGCTGAGCAAACTCCTTTACAACATTTTTTTCAACATTTCTCAACTTTTTGGAACCAGTTTTTAAAACTCTGCCAAACCCTCAGCTAGACTCGTCTTCAGATGTAATTTTATTACTAATATTAAAGAGAACACAATTTTCTTTGAGTTTGCAAACAAATAAAGAAAAGAAAAAAAAATAGTAAAAAGAAATCTAGTTTACTGTAAAACGTAGAGAGTATTGCTGTTGCATCAGGCGTATCCCGACTTCTCCAATATGTCATTCTTCAAAAAGAATAATAAACTCTTCTGTCCACTTCATCTCATGTTTCACTGAGTTCATTTTTGTTTTTCATTTTTCTGAACAAAATTTAATTAAAAAGAAAGCAAGAATTCCTTAAAAAAAAATAAAATCCAACATCATTGGATATAAAAAATAAAACTTTTCTGAGGGGACTGTATAAATAATGTAATGCACTGAATTTCTATATGAAATGTATTCTAATTTCTATATGCAAATCTGCATCCTAAAGCCTAAGAGTTTAATTAAAAGTAAACAAAAATCAGCATAAGTGATGGTACTTAAAGCGGTAGTACACTGCATAGTAAAAAAAAAAGAAAAAGGAAAAAAAAACCTGCAAGGTAAAGGTATAATGTGCTAGTATGCATTGTATACTTGCGTATCATGAAGGACTTACCTTGAAATGAAGCCCTTCATACTCGCGCATCATGAAGGACTTACCTTGAAATGAAGCCCTTCATACTCGCGCATCATGAAGGACTTGCCTTGAAATGAAGCCCTTCATACTCGCGCATCATGAAGGACTTACCTTGAAATGAAGCCCTTCATACTCGCGCATCATGAAGGACTTACCTTGAAATCAAGCCCTTCATACTCGCGCATCATGAAGGACTTACCTTGAAATCAAGCCCTTCATATTCGCGCATCATGAAGGACTTACCTTGAAATGAAGCCCTTCATACTCGCGCATCATGAAGGACTTACCTTGAAATGAAGCCCTCCAGCGGGGCTTCTTCACCCGGTCTTCCTTCCCGGGTTGACGAGTTCTGGCTGGCTGAGTAACTGAGCCACGATGATGTCACTCCCATGCATGCGTGCTGGAGTCCCGGGCCACGGCACAGTGCTCTGAAGGAACAGCTCAAGTATGCCGTTCCTTCAGAGCGCATGCACCAAATATGAAAACGGGCTAATATCTCCTAAACGGTTCACATTTAGAAGATATTCATTTTACCTCCAAGCAAGCTTTATGAAAGACTAACCTGTAGGTAAAATTAATAAAGAAGAGTTTGCTACCTACCAGGGGCGGACTGACAACTCATGGGGCCCCCGGGCAATAGGGGATCATGGGGCCCCTGTGTCCTTGCCCAAACTCAAAAAAGCCTATTAAAAAGGTACCAGGGGCATCTCATGGGGCCCCCTACTGACCCCGAGCCCTCGGACAGTGCCCGAGTTTCCAAATGGTCAGTCCTCCCCTGGCTACCACTTTAAATTTAATGAGAATTGTCCCTTGTGCTGGTGCAAATTGTCCTAGCTGAAATGTTCCACCCTCTGCATCCTCTGGAAGATTTCAACTAGGACAGCAGTCATCAGCACAAGGGACACTTCTCATTGAATGAAAGTACAGTCCCTCGTGATGATTTAAAAAATATAAACTAAACTAAAAATTGAAAATTACATTTAGGCTTTAAATTTAATATATGGGAAAAATAACATAATATAAAACATATGCAGTACATCTCTATCATACATGTACATTTCTCATATTTTGCATTCTTAAAAACACTGTATCCTAAAAAAATGTCAGCTAGCCTGACAACACTGCCTGTGTTGTACTGAAATCCCAAGCAGTGTTTTCAGTCCTGCCCAGTTCTCCCCAACTTGACAACAGAACATTGTCACCATAATTTTACTGTTGACAACTGAACAGGAGGTGAGCAGAATTCCTTCAATGGAGATGAGTTTTCCAAAGACAACTATCTATACAACTATATATCTATTCCCCGACTTTGGAGAGATTTCCACGTACTTCCTGTTAATTCCATGGGACAGGACGTGAAATGAAATCTCCACAATGGGACACAGACTACCATTCCCTACTCTACCCCAAACTAAAAAATGTCCTAGAAAAATAATATATAAGCAAAAGGATGTGGACAACCCACCAGATTATTGAGTTCAAGTGCTTCCAGTAAAAGTTGCAGTTTTGACTTTTAGTCTAAGCATATAAAGATATATCAGACAATTTTGCTCTTCCAACATTGTAGTAACAGTTTGCAGGAGGACATTTTCTGGTCCAACAAAGCCAACTGGTTTGGCCAGTTTGGTGTGGAGGAACTCAAAAGACCTACACAGAGCCCTGACCTCCACCCAACTGAACACAGATGGGATGGATTAGAATGCTGATTGTGAACCAGGTCCTCTCATTCAACATCAACATCATCAACACTGGACCTCACATATGCTCTTTTGGCCAAACATTCCCACAGAGAGAATCCAAAATCCTGTGGAAAGCCTTCCCAGAAGCTTAGAGGCTAAAGGGGGGTGAGGGCATTTCCATAATTATGCCGATGGTTGTGGAAGAGGATATTGAGCAAGCTCATATAGGGGTGATGGTCACAAACTTTGGGCCAACCAATGTACGCTTGTCAGCATTGTCAGGCTCCACGGTCCTTGAGGACAGGTTCCCTTTAACACCTACAATATCCAGTTACTGCAGAGATGCTCAGACCAGGGGCGGACCGACAACTCATGGGGCCCCTGGGCAAAAGGGGATCATGGGGCCCCTGTGTGCTTGCCCAAACTCAAAAAAGACTATGAAAAAGGTACCAGGGGCATCTCATGGGGCCCCCTACTGACCCCAAGCCTTCGGGCAGTGCCCGAGTTTCCAAATGGTCAGTCCACCCCTGGCTCAGACCAGCAAATACTTGGTAGTGTATGTAGTTGGACAGATATGTTTTTCTCCTCTACCACAAACACTGGGATCACTTTTTAACCCAACCAGTTTGTTATTAATAATCGACTTAACAAGCTGTAACACATCTGTCCATCACTGAGCTAGACGGGGCATCCTCTATGAGCCAAGCTCTTGTTCTCTTATTTAAAAATAGACGTTGGGGTCACTGACAGCCCTTTGGCTTTAGGAAGACGGACTTCCATTCCACATAATTCAATTAGAAGCCCCACTTTGAAGGCACCAGAAAAAAATGTTACGCTGCCCTTCACTTTTATCCTCCCTGTGAGGACACAGTCTGTGTAAACGACTGCCAGCTATTTACCAGAACTTCTCTGTGCCCAGCTGGTTCATGGAATCCCCATGCTCTCTGGCCCCATGCTCTGGGAAATGGTGAACCTGATTAGTGGGGCAGATTGGACTGGGCAGCTCACACAGTCCACAATGGTGCCGTATTGTTTGCTCCAAGCTTCCCAGTCATAAAGGTGAGTGTCTGAGGATTCCAAAGCTGGCTGGAGCTCCAACGGGGTTAGCTGGCAGCTGTTCTGGGGCTCTAAGTCTCTGGTTTTGAAGATTTAGCACTAATACATAAAACATGGAAGGAATTCCACAACATCAACATAACACAGCAACTTAACACAACATAACAACCTAAAGTTGAATTTAGGGAAGGATATGTTAGCATAGTTGCACTGGTCCACCTTTGACCAATGTAAGTAAGTATGTGGTATTCCGTGATTGTTGAACGCTTCAGGGGTCCCGTGCCCAGCGGCTGCCCTGCTACCCAGGAAATCACCTGCTCAGCACTAGAAATGAGCTCAAAATTCAGTCTGTTGTGGGGGGGTGGTATTTGGAGCACTTGACATGGATGAATGTTCAGCTTCCGTCAATGGTTGCTAAGGAAGCAGTGGGTGCTTGAACCCGCTGCATGCTTACCAACCACTGATGTCACCTGGCCCATTCACTTAAATGGGCAGGAAATTCTGGCCACGTAAATAAATAAGCAGGGATTGGAGCAGGTAGCAGGTTACGTCATTGCATAAATATAGCCACATGGTTATTTTTTGGGCAATAACATTGCCCAAGTATGGCCACGGTCACATTTGCCAAAGTATGTCGCCACTATCCTGCCCATTTATTTATATAGGGGAGATGCTATTTGGCTATGTGTATCTTCAGGCAGTGGCATATGTAGGTTTTGTGCTGCCCTAGGCAACACAAAAATAGTCTGTCCCTATGGACACTGACCAACACAACCCCCCCTTACCCCTCCCATGGAGAAAGCCTGACATTGACCAACAACACCCCTGCCCCCCACCCGGGAGAGCAAATTACTACCCCCCCCTACCCGGCGATAGAGAGACACTCATCTTCACAGCTCCAGACATCTCCAGGAACGGGCCCGCAGCCTCTCTCGGATCCTACCTGGTTCCCATGGTACGCGTGTCTCTTCTTTCATCCCTTCTTCTGGTGCTGCTGACCTGAAAAATGCCGCCCTAGGCAAGTGTCTTGTTTGCCTTGTGGTAAATACACCCCTGCCTCCAGGACCACCATGAGTGGTGGATTGTCACTCAGTTTTTTTATTTAGTGAGGAAGCGTATTGCAGGCATCGGGGTTAGCAATGGATTTACAATGAGGGATGTTTTTTGTGGATTTTTATTTTTTAAAAAAGGACAGTTGGGTGTCTTTATTTTTAGGTGACATATTTTGTGAATGAGTAAGAGGGGTGGTATCTGGGTCACCAGATTTCAATAAGCCCTCTGCCTGTAGACCCCTACAACCACAAGCCAAGGCACCCCCCCCATGTTAAGGGCATGTGGCTTAGCATGGTTCAGGGTGGGGGGGTGGGCACAATTATCCCTCCCTTTCCTGCATACTGGGGTTAAGGGTCTGGTATGGATTTTTAGGGGAACCTCACACATGCTTTATGTTTTGGGTTCTTTTGCGTGGGGTCCCCCCATACCAGGCCTCAAAGGGAGAGATTTACTAAAACTGGAGCATGCACAATCTAGTGCAGCTATGCATAGAAACCAATCGGCTTCCAGGTTTTATTGCCAGAGCCTATTTAAACAAACTGAAGTTTTATTTTATATATTTCAGGTACTTATATAGCGCCGTTAATTTACGCAGCGCTTTACATATATATTGTACATTCACATCAGTCCCTAACCCTCAAGGGGTGTACAATCTAAGGTCCCTAACTCACATTCATACATACACATACTATATGTAATAATAATAATTGCACATTTATTTATTTCAGGTACTTATATAGCGCCATCAATTTACGCAGTGCTTTACATATATATTGTACATTCACATCTGTCCGTAACCCTCAAGGGGTGTACAATCTAAGGTCCCTAACTTAGGGCCAATTTAGACAGGTTCCAATTAACCTACCAGCATGTCTTTGGAGTGTGGGAGGAAACCGGAGTACCTGGAGGAAACCCACGCAGGCACAGAGAGAACATGCAAACTCCAGGCAGGTGGTGCTGTGGTTGGGATTCGAACCAACAACCCTAGTATTGCCAGGTGGAAGTGCTAACCATTTAGCCACTGTGCTGCCAAGTTAGAAGCTGATTGGCTGTTATGCACAGCTGCACCAGATTTTTAACTCTCCAGTGTTAGTAAATCAACCCCAAAGTGTCTGGTATACATTTTGGGGGGACTCTACACATTTTTTTAATAGATATATTTTTGCTGCAGGGTGAGCTACAGCAGAAGTGACATTAACAAAGAAAAAATGACACAGTTTAAATTGCCAGCAAATAGAAGTGACTACTACAAGGATTTCCAGCTTCCGTGGGGCTCAGCCTAGTATGACACATACATACTTCCACCGGTCCAAGCTGGACTAATGTAGCCATGCAAAAATATACGTTCCTACCAGGGGCGGACTGACAACTCATGGGGCCCCCAGGCAATAGGGGATCATGGGGCCCCTGTGTCCTTGCACAAACTCAAAAAAGCCTATGAAAAAGTTATCAGTGGCATCTCATGGGGCCCCCTACTGACCCCTGGGCCCTCGGGCAGTGCCCGAGTTTCCAAATGGTCAGTCCGCCCCTGGTTCCTACACGTCAGCTTTACCAAGTCAATGACAAGTCATGGGTGACAACTTTTCTGTAGTTTGTATTGTAAAGACACATTCTTAATGATGATGACTGCAAAATGGCTGATGTCATGCCTACATTTTGGATAATATGGAGGACCTTGGGTCATATATTACTTCCTAATATAGATGCTCATCACTTAATTTACAATGGCATGAATACCAATGATGGCTTCTTGAGATCAACAAATCCTGTGGATTTCCCCATATTCCACCCCCCCCCCTTCTTTCTTTCATGCCCCCCTACCTCCCCTTTTTTATGATAATTTTTTTTCGTTTGTGGCTTAATCATTTGTTGGAAATCCACAGTGAAAGACACACTAGTATATAAAAAAAATAACAATTATAGAAGAATATATAACCGGCTTCATTTATTCATCTACCCGACGCACACAAGGTATGAATAACAGACAATACTAGACATAATTCTGCCATAATGTTATGTCTTGTTTATTGACTGAAACATAAAAACTTTTATACAGTTGCAAATGTTGTAATATAAATATGTCACAGTTGTAACACTGTCAATTAAGTGAAAATTTGCAATAAAAATTTCCAATAAAAAATGATTGTACAAGAAGACGTATCCTTGGCAGTCTTTGGTCTTGAAAACAACTTTGATTTTAAAAATGAACTATACCCTGGAACACTCTGTGGAATATGTTCATGTTGCACCAGAAATCCTGTCATTGGTGGGAGCTTGATAGCAACAGGCTCACTCAAGCATCACTGGCCGAAGCAGTGAGGAGAATGTGCCATGGTAGCATGCAATAGTCTGCAACAGGAACACTAATGGAACATGGGCCTAATACATAGGGAACAATCTCATACTGGTCAGTTTTTTTCTTAAGGCACAGATAGATGCAATTACCAATTTCACCTGCACCACTGTTGGTGAAATCTGGTACTGCAACAAGACCACAAAATGGTTTCTTAATGGGAATCACTACATTTCCTTGCTCAAATTCTAGTCTGAAAATTAATGTAAGTAACAGCAGCTCGTACAAGTGAGGTGGTAGCCGCCAGAGACTACTGTAACTGTTAAAAAGTCTTTTTTGCATTTGCTTACCTAAAGTATATCTAATGCAGCCTTCCTCAACCTTTTTTCCCCAGGCAAACCCCTAAAACAATTTTCAGGTCATGAGGAATCATTGTCTAAACCAATTAATCAGGGGCATTTGGGGAAAATGCTCCTTACATTGGTGGTCAGAGGGCAGAATGCTCCTTACATTGGTGGTCAGAGGGCAGAATGCTCCTTACATTGGTGATCAGTGGGAAGAATGATCCTTACATTGGTCGTCAGTGAGAAGAATACTCCTTACATTTAAGATCAGTGGGAAGAATGTCCCCTACATTGGTGGCCAGTGGGAAGAATACTCCTTACATTGGTGGCCAGTGGGAAGAATACGCCTTACATTGGTAGTCAGTGGGAAGAATGCTTCTTACATTGGTAACCAATGGGAAGAATGTCCCCTACTTTGGTGACCAATGGGAATGCTCCTTACATTGGTTGTCAGTGGAAAGAATGTCCCTTACATTGGTGATCAGTGGGAAGAATACTCCTTACATTGGTGATCAGTGGGAAGAATGTCCCTTACATTGGTGGCCAGTGGGAAGAATACTCCGTACATTGGTGATCAGTGGGAAGAATGTCCCTTATTTTGGTGGCCAGTGGGAAGTATGCTCCTTTCGTTAGAGATCGTAGGAGGAATGCTCCTTACATTGGTGGTCAGTGGGAAGAATGCCCCTTACAATGGTGATCATTTGTAAGAATGTCCCTTACATTGGTGGTCAGTAAGAAGAATGTCCCTTACATTGGTGGTCAGTAAGAAGAATGTTGTTTATAATGGTGGTCAGTGGGAAGAATGCCCCTTACATTGGTGGTCAGTGGGAAGAATGCCCCTTACATTGGTGGTCATTGGGAAGAATGTCCCTTACATTGGTGGTCATTGGGAAGAATGTCCCTTACATTGGTGATCATTGGGAAGAATGCTTCATACATTGGTGGTCAATCGGAAGACTGTTCCTTACAAACAGCTAAAAAAATAATTGGTGCCATGCTGCTGGCTCTACCAAGTGGTGCTGGCCCTGGAACTATGCAGGCATCCTCAGACTGGAGGTCATTTAGTTTCTGTTAGACACAACAGAGAGTAAGAGGTGGTCTCTCCAAAGTAAAGGCAATCCCATGCTAAATAGTTGTGATTGGATCAGGTGCCCCCATTGGAAGATTTCTCCCTTATTCCTGTTCTGTTGACAGCTCAAGATTTTGGATTACCCACTATTTTCAGTCCTGGTAACAACACATATAGAAAGGGTGAATCTCCCAGCAGGGGCATATGCAGAAATGAAACTTTATAAAGCAGAGAGTGTGACTTTAAAAAAAAAAATCAATGGTATGAAAAACACATGCACCAGCAAGATTCACCTGCAGTGAATGTTTGGAGAATGTCAGATTCACTGCTTTATAAATTCATCTTTTGGAACCTTCACCAATTTTTTTTTATAATTTCTCATATATTCCCTTGCGTGGTTGCACAGCATTTTTTTTTTTTTATCAAACATACAATTCAAAAACAGTATAAAATCAGACCCATTTCCTGTTTGAAATATCCCACAGAGCTTCCCAGCACCAGACCTTCCTCCATTATCGCATGACATGGGTCAGTGGAGGCAGCTTACAGCTCCCAGCACACAGAAATCTCACATATTTCCCCCGAAGTGGTCACATGCAGCCAATTAATAGGGCCATTAATTCAGTACAGAAGACAGAGTTCCATTGGAGGAAAGGAGACGGCTTCATGGTTCGAATTACGAGGAGCTTCCCTTTCTGTAATTGATAATTACATGGCCTGAAATAAAAAGCTGTACTAAGTACCGCGATAAATTTGCTCCTCTAGCAATTGGTACCTCTGGGGCACTTGGGAGCGGGACAAAGGGGTGGCTTGTCGTGGTAGCCTGCTTCAGCCTTCAACTTGCTGGTCATTATCCACCTGCAACACTTTGGGGTTGATTTACTAAAGGCAAATAGACGGTGCACTTTGCAAAGAGCAGTTGCTCCAGAGCTTAATAAATGAGGAGAAGCTCGGCTGACTTCCATCATCCAATCATGTGCAAGCAAAGTGCTTTTTTTCAGTTTTCCTTGCACGTGATTGGGTATTCTTTGCAAAGTGAATCTTTATCTTTTTTACAAAGCTCTGGAGCAATTACACTTACAGAGTGCAACTGCACCTAGTATAATGCACAGTCAATTTGCCTTTAATAAATCAACCCCCTTAGATTCACAAGGATGGAGCCATGCTTCTGGAGAGCAAAGCAAATGGTGGCATTGTCAAGGGATTTACCGTGGTCTCTTTCAGATAAGTGATACACCTGAACATTACTTAGCTTGCTGCACTTGGTATAGAACATACACTAAATTGCCAAAATTATTGGGCCCCGCCCTCCAAATCATGTGATTCAGGTGTTCCAAGCACCTCCATGGACACAGGTGTATAAAATCATCACCTAAGCATGCAGACTGCTTCTACAAACATTGGTGAAAGAATGGGTCGCTCTCAGGAGCTCAGTGACTCCAAGCGTGGTCCCGTGATAGGTGGTCACCTGTGCAATAAGTCCATCCGTGACATTTCCTGGCTACTAAATATTCCACGCTCAACTGTTAGTGGGATTATAACAAAGTGGAAGCAACTGGGAACAACAGCAACTCAGCCACCAAGTGGTAGGCCACGTCACATGACAGGGCGGGGTCAGCGCATGCTGAAGCGCACAGTGCACAGAAGTCACCAACTGTCTGCAGAGTCAATAGCTAAAGACCTCCAAACTTGGTGTGGCCTTCAGATTACACAACAACAGTGTGTAGAGAGCTTCATGGAAAGGGTTTCCATGGCCGAGCAGCTGCATCCAAGCCTTACATCACCAAGTGCACTGCAAAGCATTGGATGCCATGGTGTAAAGCATGCCGCCACTGGACTCTAGAGTAGTGGAGACGTGTTCTCTGGAGTGACCAATCATACTTCTCTGTCTGGCAATCCGATGGACGTGTCTGGGTTTGGTGGTTTCCAGGAGAACTGTACTTGCCTGACTGCATTATGCCAAGTGTAAAGTTTGGTGGAGGGGGGATTATGGTGTGGGGTTGATTTTCAGGGGTTGGGCTTGGCCCCCTAGTTCCAGTGAAGGGAACTCTTAAGGCGTCAGCATACCAAGACATTTTGGACAATTTCATGCTCCCAACTTTGTGGGAAGAGTTTGGAGATGACCCCTTTCTGTTCCAACATGACTGCGCACCAGTGCACAAAGCAAGGTCCATAAAGACATGGAGGAGCCAGTTTGGGGTGGAGGAACTTGACTGGCCTGCACAGAGTCCTGACCTCAACCCCATAGATCACCTTTGGGATGAATTAGAGTGGAGACTGTGAGCTAGGCCTCCTCCCCCGACATCAGTGCCTGACCTGACAAATGTGCTTCTGGAAGAATGGTCCAACCTTCCCATAGACACCCTCCTAAACCTTGTGGACGGCCTTCCCAGAAGAGTTGAAGCTGTTATAGCTGCAAAGGGCGGGGCCAACTCAACATTGAACCCTACGCACTTAGACTGGGAGGCCATTAAAGGTCATGTGCGTGGAAAGGGCGGGGCCAACTCAGTATTGAACCCTACGGACTAAGACTGGGGGGCCATTAAAGGTCATGTGCGTGGAAAGTCCGGCCGACCAATACTTTTGGCAATATAGTGTATATCTGATGTCAGGTCCTATTAAAGCAGTCATTATTTGTAGCTGCTGAAGTAAAACCAACTCAGAAAGGCACATTAAGTCACTGGCCTTGAAGGGGTTAATGTCTTTCAGCCTAGCAGGTCCATGTTCCAGCGGCTTCTTTCGTCACATTGACAGCCCGTTTATAAGTTTAGGTTCAGCCTGGTGTCAGGGAGATGTACCGGATCCCCAGACTGGCATAGCCAGGTAACACATGGTAGAGGTTTTCTTCATATGGCATCTTATCAATGATCTACAGGTCAGGTCAGCATGAAAAGGGCCCCACACTGCCAGCCTAGGGCCCCCGTCTGATAGCATCTTCAAGTCTGGTCGTCATCAATGTATACATTCACCATCCATAGCAGCGGGGAGATAGAACCTGACATGCTATACTTTGTTTATATGTTCTACGCATAAACAGTGACCGCCATTTCTGTCAATATGGACTTCATTTATCGGGCTGCCTGGAGCGAGATCTGTCTGTGGTGCATACCGCGACCAATCAACCAATGGGCTGGACCTCTGGCCATCTAATTATGACTGATGATTTAAAATTAGTCTTTGTGGCTTTGTTTTATATTATTTTCTTAGTGTTTTTTGTTACTTTCTTCTGGTAATTGCGCCATCATACAACACTGTACCCAAGTGAAATTTATATCACTTTTTCATACAAATAGAGCTTTCCTTTGCTAATATTTGACCACCACTTGGTTTTTTATTTTTTATGAAATAAACAAAAAAAGATGAACATTTTGAAAAAAAAAATGTTTTTACTTTCTGCTATAAAACATATCTAATAAAAAAAAATAGAAAAAAAATCAAATTTCT
The DNA here is from genome assembly GCF_062004578.1 of Staurois parvus. Taxonomy (NCBI): domain Eukaryota; kingdom Metazoa; phylum Chordata; class Amphibia; order Anura; family Ranidae; genus Staurois; species Staurois parvus. Next base: position 225,253 of record NW_028318592.1, read on the forward strand.
TCATACATTTTGGCAAAAATGTGTTCTGCTGTTCTGTCCTGTGTACTGTGGAAGACCGGATATAGTGAATGCAGGGTCCGGGGAGACCGGATATAGTGAATGCAGGGTCCGGGGAGACCAGATATAGTGAATGCAGGGTCCGGGGAGACCGGATATAGTGAATGCAGGGTCTGGGGAGACCAGATATAGTGAATGCAGGGTCCGGGGAGACCAGATATAGTGAATGCAGGGTCCGGGGAGACCAGATATAGTGAATGCAAGGTTCGGGGAGAGCGGATATAGTGAATGCAGGGTCCGGGGAGACCAGATATAGTGAATGCAGGGTCTGGGGAGACCAGATATAGTGAATGCAGGGTCCGGGGAGACCAGATATAGTGAATGCAGGGTCCGGGGAGAACAGATATAGTGAATGCAGGGTCCGGGGAGACCGGATATAGTGAATGCAGGGTCTGGGGAGACCAGATATAGTGAATGCAGGGTCCGGGGAGACCAGATATAGTGAATGCAAGGTTCGGGGAGAGCGGATATAGTGAATGCAGGGTCCGGGGAGACCAGATATAGTGAATGCAGGGTCTGGGGAGACCAGATATAGTGAATGCAGGGTCCGGGGAGACCAGATATAGTGAATGCAGGGTCCGGGGAGACCAGATATAGTGAATGCAGGGTCTGGGGAGACCAGATATAGTGAATGCAGGGTCCGGGGAGAGCAGATATAGTGAATGCAGGGTCCGGGGAGACCAGATATAGTGAATGCAGGGTCTGGGGAGACCAGATATAGTGAATGCAGGGTCCGGGGAGACCAGATATAGTGAATGCAGGGTCCGGGGAGACCAGATATAGTGAATGCAAGGTTCGGGGAGAGCGGATATAGTGAATGCAGGGTCTGGGGAGAGCGGATATAGTGAATGCAGGGTCCGGGGAGAGCAGATATAGTGAATGCAGGGTCCTGGGAGACCAGATATAGTGAATGCAGGGTCTGGGGAGACCAGATATAGTGAATGCAGGGTCCGGGGAGACCGGATATAGTGAATGCAGGGTCCGGGGAGACCGGATATAGTGAATGCAGGGTCCGGGGAGACCGGATATAGTGAATGCAGGGTCTGGGGAGACCAGATATAATGAATGCAGGGTCCTGGGAGACCAGATATAGTGAATGCAGGGTCTGGGGAGACCAGATATAGTGAATGCAGGGTCCGGGGAGACCGGATATAGTGAATGCAGGGTCCAGGGAGAGCGGATATAATGAATGCAGGGTCCGGGGAGACCAGATATAGTGAATGCAGGGTCCGGGGAGACCGGATATAGTGAATGCAGGGTCCGGGGAGAGTGGATATAGTGAATGCAGGGTCTGGGGAGACCAGATGTAATGAATGCAGGGTCCGGGGAGACCAGATATAGTGAATGCAGGGTCCTTGGAAACCAGATATAGTGAATGCAGGGTCCGGGGAGAGCAGATATAGTGAATGCAGGGTTCGGGGAGAGCGGATATAGTGAATGCAGGGTCTGGGGAGACCAGATATAGTGAATGCAGGGTCCGGGGAGACCGGATATAGTGAATGCAGGGTCCGGGGAGACCGGATATAGTGAATGCAGGGTCCGGGGAGACCGGATATAGTGAATGCAGGGTCTGGGGAGACCAGATATAATGAATGCAGGGTCCTGGGAGACCAGATATAGTGAATGCAGGGTCTGGGGAGACCAGATATAGTGAATGCAGGGTCCGGGGAGACCGGATATAGTGAATGCAGGGTCCAGGGAGAGCGGATATAATGAATGCAGGGTCCGGGGAGACCAGATATAGTGAATGCAGGGTCCGGGGAGACCGGATATAGTGAATGCAGGGTCCGGGGAGAGTGGATATAGTGAATGCAGGGTCTGGGGAGACCAGATGTAATGAATGCAGGGTCCGGGGAGACCAGATATAGTGAATGCAGGGTCCTTGGAAACCAGATATAGTGAATGCGGGGTCCGGGGAGACCAGATATAGTGAATGCAGGGTTCGGGGAGAGCGGATATAGTGAATGCGGGGTCCGGGGAGACCGGATATAGTGAATGCAGGGTCCAGGGAGAGTGGATATAGTGAATGCAGGGTCCTGGGAGACCAGATATAGTGAATGCAGGGTCTCGGGAGACCAGATAAAGTGAATGCAGGGTCCGGGGAGAGCGGATATAGTGAATGCAGGGTCCGGGGAGACCGGATATAATGAATGCAGGGTCTGGGGAGACCAGATATAGTGAATGCAGGGTCCGGGGAGAGCGGATATAGTGAATGCAGGGTCCTGGGAGAGCGGATATAGTGAATGCAGAGACCGGGGAGACCAGCTATAGTGAATGCAGGGTCCGGGGAGACCGGATATAGTGAATGCAGGGTCCGGGGAGACCGGATATAGTGAATGCAGGGTCTGGGGAGACCAGATATAATGAATGCAGGGTCCTGGGAGACCAGATATAGTGAATGCAGGGTCTGGGGAGACCAGATATAGTGAATGCAGGGTCCGGGGAGACCGGATATAGTGAATGCAGGGTCCAGGGAGAGCGGATATAATGAATGCAGGGTCCGGGGAGACCAGATATAGTGAATGCAGGGTCCGGGGAGACCGGATATAGTGAATGCAGGGTCCGGGGAGAGTGGATATAGTGAATGCAGGGTCTGGGGAGACCAGATGTAATGAATGCAGGGTCCGGGGAGACCAGATATAGTGAATGCAGGGTCCTTGGAAACCAGATATAGTGAATGCGGGGTCCGGGGAGACCAGATATAGTGAATGCAGGGTTCGGGGAGAGCGGATATAGTGAATGCGGGGTCCGGGGAGACCGGATATAGTGAATGCAGGGTCCAGGGAGAGTGGATATAGTGAATGCAGGGTCCTGGGAGACCAGATATAGTGAATGCAGGGTCTCGGGAGACCAGATAAAGTGAATGCAGGGTCCAGGGAGAGCGGATATAGTGAATGCAGGGTCCGGGGAGACCGGATATAATGAATGCAGGGTCTGGGGAGACCAGATATAGTGAATGCAGGGTCCGGGGAGAGCGGATATAGTGAATGCAGGGTCCTGGGAGAGCGGATATAGTGAATGCAGAGACCGGGGAGACCAGCTATAGTAAATGCAGGGTCCGGGGAGACCGGCTATAGTGAATGCAGGGTCCAGGGAGGCCAGATATAGTGAATGCAGGGTCCGGGGAGACCAGATAGAGTGAATGCAGGGTCCAGGGAGACCAGATATAGTGAATGCAGGGTTCGGGGAGACCAGATAGAGTGAATGCAGGGTCCAGGGAGACCAGATATAGTGAATGCAGGGTCCGGGGAGACCAGATATAGTGAATGCAGGGTTCGGGGAGACCAGATATAGTGAATGCAGGGTCCGGGGAGACCAGATATAGTGAATGCAGGGTCCGGGGAGACCAGATATAGTGAATGCAGGGTCCAGGGAGATCAGATATAGTGAATGTAGGGTCCAGGGAGATCAGATATAGTGAATGCAGGGTCCTGGGTTTAGTAACACTTTAATTCCTTGCCCATTTTACACACCACCATCTTTGTCTCTGAAAAAGAGTAGAGAATAGCCAGCTAATATGACATTTCAGTTCTGTTTACAGAGCCGCCATGTACCCAGAGAGACAAGGCATTGGTATATACAATAGGCATCTGATAATAGGAAATGTTGTATACCCATTCATTAGGAAGGAAGGTCACCGATTTGTGAAGTCACTTAGCTGTCAGAAAAAGTCTGGATTGGATTAGGAAAGAAAAAGTGAAGCGAGAAGCCTACGTTTCCCATATGCCATAGTATACTACTTTTTTGGGGATATAGGCTTTGGTCCCGCCACCACAACCGCCTAAGCAAGCAGAGCGCCCACTTACAAACCTCATGTACAGCACCCCGCTGGCCCCTCCCAGTAGCCATGATCTGCCTGCATTGGTTAGAGAGTGATTTCTTATAAATATTGGGCTCAGATGAAAATAACTGTCACTACTATGCTCTTTTCTATGTCCACTGTCTATGTCCAGTCATGCGACTGTTATTTCCAAAACTCCTTGGATTAAAAAAAAATAACTGTCACTACAACACTCTTTTTAAGTCTACTCTCCATCTTCAATCATGTGACTGTGATTTTCTATCTCATTCGAATAAAATGAAATTAACTGTCACTACAACACTCTTTGTGAAGTCCACTGTCTATGCTCAGTCATGTGACTAGTATTCCCAAATCTCTTTGGATTCAAATAAAAATAGCTGTCAGTATGACAATCTTTCCTCTCTCTGTGCATTCATGTGAAAGTAATTTCCAAATCTCTTTAGATTCAAAAGAAAATAACTGTCACTATGACACTATGAATTTCACTCTCTGTGTTGTCATATAACTGTAATTTCCAAATCTCATTGGACTTGATGAAAATAACTGTCACTACAGCACTTTTTGTGAATTCCACTGTTGATGTTTAGTTATGTAACTGTCATTTCCATATAACTGTCACTAAAACACACTTTATGAATTTTACTGTCTATGTTCAGTCATGTGGCTCTAATTTCCAAATCTTATTGGACTCAAAGGAAAATCACTGTCACTATGATACTGTATGAATTTTACCAAGTTTATGTAACTGTAATATCCAAAAATTTTTAGTTTCAAATTAAAATAACTGCCACTACAACACTCGTTATTAATTCCACTGTCTATGTTCAGTGATGTGACTGTCATTTCCATATCTTATCGGACTCAAAAGAAAATAACTGTCACTATGATACTCTATGAGTTTCACTATGTTCAGTCATTTAACTGTAATTTTCCAATCTCATTGGGCTCAAAAGAAAATAACTGTCACTACGACACTGTATGAATTTTATTAAGTTCAGTCATGTAACTGTAATTTCCAAATATCTTTGGTTTCAAATTAAAATAACTGTCACTACAAAACAGTTGATGAATTCCACTGTCTATGTTCAGTCATGTGACTGTAATTTCCATATCTCATTGGACTCAAAAGAAAATAACTGTCACTATGACACTGTATGAATTTTATAAAGTGCAGTCGTGTAACTGGCATTTCCAAATATGTTTGGTTTCAAATTAAAATAACTGTCACCACAACACAGTTTATGAATTCCACTGTATATGTTCAGTCATGCGAGTGTAATTTCCATATCTCTCCGGACTCAAAAGAAAATAACTGTCACTGTGACACTCTTTATGAAATCCACTATCTGTGTTCAGTTATGTGACTGTAATTTTCAAATCTCACTGATACATCCAAATAAAGGACTCTGCTCTGACCAGTCCATGGAGTCTGGTATATGGAATGGCCTCAGCTGCCACGCTGACGCGTTTCACCCCAATCACCAAAGCTTGATCACAGAGGAGTCCTGGTGGATGGAGTGGTATATGGAATGGGCTAAGCTGTCGCGCTGACGCGTTTTGCCCCAACCACCAGGGCTTGACCACAGAGGAGTCCTGGTGGGCGGGGTGGTATATGGGATGGCCTCAGCTGCCACCTTGACGTGTTTTGCCCCAACCACCAGGGCTTGATCACAGAGGAGTCCTGGTGGGCGGGGTGGTATATGGAATGGCCTCAGCTGCCGCACTGACGCGCTTTGCCCCAACCACCAGGGCTCGATCACAGAGGAGTCCTGGTGGGCGGGGTGGTATATGGAATGGCCTCAGCTGTTGCACTGACGCGTTTCACCCCAACAACCAGGGCTTGATCACAGAGGAGTCTTGGTGGGCGGGGAGGTATATTGGATGACCTCAGCTGCCATGCTGACGCATTTCGCCCCAACCACCAGGGCTTGATCAAAGAGGAGTCCTGGTGGGTGGGGTGGTATATGGGATGGCCTCAGCTGCCACCTTGACATGTTTTGCCCCAACCACCAGGGCTTGATCACAGAGGAGTACTGGTGGGTGGGGTGAAACGTGGCAGGTGGCGTGGCCGGAGTGGCGGCTGAGGCTATCCCATATACCGCAATCCATGGGCTGGTCAGAGCGGCATCCCTTCTTTGGTTCTATGAATGCTACTGGAATCAATAGTGGACAGCACTCTTCTGATGCCGGTGAGGTGATTTCTTTTTGTTTCCCAGCTTGGAGCGGCACCAGTATGTCTCACACACTAGCTTTCCAAATCTCATTGGATGCAAATGAAAATAACTGTCACTTTTTATGAAAATAAGGAGGCCTATCTGGATGTGTTGGGAATCTGGCTTCTCGTTTACCTAAATAGTGCCAGTTATTTTCATACATTAGCTTTGGGACTTGAGCCTATTGTGCATACACTGCTTTGGGGTTCCTAGGAAGATATCCATCCCTCTCTACCTCAATGGAGTCTGAGAATGGCAGCTTCCTTCTGCAGTTTGTCACACAGGTGCTGAAAACGCAGCAAAACGTGGTATAACGCCACAAACCGGCATTTCTGGATTTTTTTTTACCCCACAATTTTTTTCTCTTGGTTAAAAAAACGCTAAAAAACGCAAACGTGGCAAAACACTGCTAGACACTAATGCAAAAACGCTAAAAAAAAGCTGAAAAACTCATGTTTTTAACGTGACTTTACATAGGTAACGTTACCAGCGTTCTCAAAACGTCCCGTGTGCATGAGGCCGAAAGTGTGAACGTGGGGTAAATTGTCCCTAGTATGTGTATGTATGAATGTGAGTTAGGGACCTTAGATTGTACGCCCCTTGAGGGTTAGGGACTGATGTCAATGTACAATATATATGTAAAGTGCTGCATACACTGATGGCGCTATATAAGTACCTGAAATAAATTATTACATATATATATACAGTTGCGTTCAAAATACTAGCAGTCAGACATCACTAACCGGATCAATCACTGTTTTTGGTAGAAATTATATTTCTACATGACAAATAATTTCCTAACAGGTGTAGGAGAGTAATAGAAATCCAACAGACCCAACAGTCATGACATGCATGCTGCTGATTCTGTGTCATTGAATCACTCATTGAAAGGGGCGTGTTCAAAATAATAGCAGTGTGGAGTTCTATTAGTGAGGTCATTCATTCTTTGAAAAACAGGTGGCAATTATTGCCCTTATTTAAGGAAGGAAGGCAGCAAATGTTGTACATGCTGGTTACAGTGCATTTCTCTCTGAAATTCTAAAGAAAATGGGTTGTTCCAGACATTGTTCAGAAGAACAGCGTACCTTGATTAAAAAGTTGATTGGAGAGGGGAAAACATATAAAGAAGTGCAGAAAATGATCGGCTGCTCAGCTAAAATGATCACAAATGCTTTAAAATGGCAACCAAAACCTGAAAGACGTGGAAGAAAGAGAAAAACGACCATTCAAATGGGTAGAAGAATAGCCAAAATGGCGCGGACTCAGCCAACAATCAGCTCCAGGAAGATGAAAGAAGGTGTGACGTTCCCTGTGAGGACTGTTACAATTAGAAGACGCCTATGTGAAGCCAAGCTATCTGCAAGAAGTCCCCGCAAAGTCACACTGTTGGGAAAAAGACGTGTGCTGAAGAGGTTACAATTTGCCAAAGAGTACATTGACTGGCCTAAAGAGAAATGGCGCAACATTTTGTGGACTGATGAAAGTAAGATTGTTCTTTTTGGGTCTAGTGGCCGGAGACAGTTTGTCAGACGACCCCAAACACTGAATTCAAGCCACAGTACACTGTGAAGACCGTGAAGCATGGTGGTGCAAGCATCATGATATGGGGATGTTTCTCATACTACGGTGTTGGGCCTATTTATCGCATACCAGGGATCATGGATCAGTTTGAATACATCAGAATACTTGAAGAGGTCATGCTGCCTTATGCTGAAGAGGAAATGCCCTTGAAATGGGTGTTCCAACAAGACAACGACCCCAAACACACCAGTAAACGTGCAACATCTTGGTTCCAGACCAACAAGATGGACGTTATGGAGTGGCCAGCCCAATCCCCGGATTTTAATCCAATAGAAAACTTGTGGGGTGACATCAAAAATGCCGTTTCTGAGGCAAAACCAAGAAATAGAGAAGAACTGTGGAATGTGGTCCAATCATCCTGGGCTGGAATACCTGATCACAGGGGCCAGAAGTTGGGGGACTCCATGCAACACAGATGTACAGCAGTTCTCAGAAACAGTGCGACTACAACCAAATATTCATGAAGTCATTCAAAGGAAAGCAAAATCTTCAAACATTTCTCACTTTATATAGTGAATGTTTGAGTTTGTAAAGAAGAATACAAACACTGCGATTTTTTTGAACCGTCTAATATTCACTTTTCTTCAATTTTTTTTAGAGGAACAACACAAATTTGATGTATTTTTCTTCATGTTTTGATTTGGAATAGAACGTGTCGTGTTCTCAATGCATTTGTGTGGATGGAAATAAAAGCTATTAGAAGGATTTTGAGCTTTATTCACTTTTTTCAACACACTGCTATTATTTTGAACACAACTGTATATATAACCAGTATCTATACCGCCATTTATAGATGATATAACTTTCATGTAAACCAATTAATTTACACATACTGGGATTTTTTTTAGCACAGACATGGAGCAAAATACATGTTGACCTAAATGTATGACGAAATTTGATTTTTAAATTTTTTTTTACTGGATGTTTTATAGCCTTTTTTTGTTTGCAGTGCAAAAAATAGAAAAAAAAAAGTGCTGCGTAAATTGACGGCGCTATATAAGTACCTGAAATATATAAATAGACAAATACAAAGCGGCAAGAAGTTGAATCCAGCGACAGAACGGGAGGACATGGTGCAAACATTACTCTCTTGCAGCAGCGCAGACTTCTGTGGGCTGTTCGTTTTCCAGGATTCGTTCTGCTGCATCGCTTCTAATCATTTGCAGGATAATTGTTCTGTGTTTCCATAACAGTGGAAAATATGTTTCTTTTTTGTATCTGTTGTCTTTGATTCGGCTGAGCGCTGGCTACAGTCAGTGTTATGTATGGTGACAACGGAAAGTGTAGCATGAAAAATGCGACGATAAATTTTATTATAACCAAACCACTGGCGGGAGCAGACGGCTGGGATCGTTTAGTCAGTGTACGGTTCCATATCAGCTGATTCGCGGTCCTGAAGGAGGTAAGTTACCATCGAATGCGTTGCTGATGGTTGCTGTGTAAAATCACTGCTTTTTGGTGCTTCAACCACCTCCAGTTTGTTCCATTTTTGCCACTTTTTCTTATATATTTATTTCAGGTACTTATATAGCGCCATCAATTTGCACAGCACTTTACATATATATTGTACATTCACATCAGTCCCTAACCCTCAAGGGGCATACACAGTGGTGTCCCTAGGGGGGTGCAGGCCGCACCGGGTGACACTATCACAGGGGTGCAGGAGCAGGATGTCGGCACAGTGACAGCTGCCCCTGCCCAGCGGTAATTATTTATTTTTTTCAGGTACTTATATAGCGCCATCAATTTACGCGGCGCTTTACATATATATTGTACATTCACATCAGTCCCTAACAGGGGCGGACTGACAACTCCTGGGGCCCCCGGGCAATAGGGGATCATGTGGCCCCTGTGTCCTTGCCCAAACTCAAAAAAGACTATAAAAAAAGTACCAGGGGCATGTCATGGGGCCCCCTACTGACCCCAGGCCCTTGGGCAGAGCCCGAGTTTCCAAATGGTCAGTCCACCCCTGGTCCCTAGCCCTCAAGGGGCATACACAGTGGTGTCCCTAGGGGGGTGCAGGGTGCACTGGGTGACACCATCACAGGGGGTGCAGAAGCAGGATGCTGGCACGCTGACAGCTGCCCCCGCCCTGGTGTAGTGGTAATTATTTATTTATTTCAGGTACTTATATAGTGCCGTCAATTTACGCAGCACTTTACATATATGTTGTACATTCACATCAGTCCCTAACCCTCAAGGGGTGTACAATCTAAGGTCCCTAACTCACATTCATACATACACATACTAGGGACAATTTAGACAGGAACCAATTAACCTACCAGCATGTCTTTGGAGTGTGGGAGGAAACTGGAGTACCTGGAGGAAACCCACGCAGGCACAGGGAGAACATGCAAACTCCAAGCAGGAGGTGCTGTGGTTGGGATTTGAACCAACAACCCTAGTATTGCCAGGTGGAAGTGCTAACCATTTAGCCACTGTGCTGCCCGAGATAAGTTTCCCCTGAAGCAACTGCACATGTTCTGGTTTCAGGCCAAAGAAGCTGATCGCTGGCTCTGTGCTAAAGTCAGAGATCAGCTTCTTCAGCCTGAAACTGACACATGTGCAGTTGCTTCAGGGGATACATATCTTCAAGGGATACTCATTTTACTGCTACACCTGCACTGCTCCTTCCTCTCTGGAGGGGTGACACCACATGTTACCGCACCAAGTGACACCAACCCTAGCGATGCCTCTGGGTGTACCATCTAAGGTCCATGGTCTAAGGACATACACATACTAGGACCAATTTAGACAGGAGACAATTAACCTACCAGCATGTCTTTAGAGTGTGGGAGGAAACTGGAGTTCGCAGAGGAAACCCTCGCAGGCACAGGGAGAGCATGCAAACTCCAGGCAGGTGGTGCTGTGGTTGGGATTCAAACCAACGACCCTAGTACTGCCAGGCGGAAGTGCTAACCATTTAGCCACTGTGCTGCCCTTCACATGTAACCCTTGATATTTTTTGCTAGAAAATTACTTAGAACCCCCCAAATTTTTTTTAAAAATCAGAGGCCCTAGAGAATAAATTTGTGGGTTTTGCAATGTCTTGTGTCACATGGTATTTACGCAGCAGTTTTCCAAAGGCAGTTATTTGGGAAAAATACACTTTTTTGAATTTTAATGCAAAAAGCACAACACATAACCCAAATGTTTTGTAAAATATAAAACATAATGTTACATCGAGTAAATAGATACCAAACATGCCACGCTTTAAAATTGCACACACGCCCCGTGCAACGGCGACAAACGCCGTCAATTTTACTATCCTTGGCGATGCTTTAAGCCTTCATATTTACAGAGGAGGTCTGGTGCTAGAATTACAGCCCATGATCTGACGTTCGCGGTGATACCTCAAATCTGTGAGTCGATCGCTGTTGGCGTGCAAGCGGGAGCGACGTGCACAAGCGCGGGAGGACAGGGACACTTTAATTATTTTTATGATTGCTTTATTTATTTATTTATTTTTTACACAGTCTCTTTATTATTATTTTTTCACTTTTATTCCTGTCACAAGGAATGGAAACATCCTCTGTGACAGCAATATCCATGTGACGGGTGTTCTTTAGGAAGAGATTTGGGGTCCCCCCCCCCACTGTTTGTAATAGTAATTGATCGGCTAAGTAGCTATTGCTATTACAAGAAAGCTGACTGCTGACCAGGGGCGGACTGACAACTCATGGGGCCCCCGGGCAGTAGAGGATCATGGGGCCCCTGTGTCCTTGCCCAAACTCAAAAAAGCCTATGAAAAAGGTACCAGGGGCATCTCAGGGGGCCCCCTACTGACCCGAATTTCCAAATGGTCAGTCCGCCCCTGCTGCCGACTCAATTCCTGTAAAAAAATGTTTTTGCTCACCTATACACTAGCTGCTGTTGTCACCTTCGTGTGAAGTGACGCACTTTTCTAGTCAACTGTCCCACTGCCAGAAACATTCCTGGAATTTGTTTTCTGGCCTGTCTGCTGGCTGTGTCTTTCAAAAACTTTTTGGATTCCCAGCATGCTTTGCAGCTTCTCTTCCATTTCTAAGGACTACATATCCCATGGTACCTTGCTACCTGCAAGTAGTTATTCCTGACTCCGCCTCCTGAAACACCGCCTCTCAGCACCTCTGTGGTTCAGAAGGCGGACTCTGTGAAATGTGTGACACAGCAGTGTCTATTCACAGGGCTTAGTGACTACGGGTCACAGAATTCAAAGAAGGAAATACACTATATTGTCAAAAGTATTGGACCCCCCTCCAAATCATTGGATTCAGGTGTCCCAATCACCTCCAATCACCTGAGAACATCCTGAGAGGAGGAGAGAGCAAAGTGACCCTTCTCCTTCATTGACCAATCACAGGCCGGGGCTTGTCTGAGACCAGGCTGTACTGCTCAACCAGCGTGTAATCTGAACAGAGATCTCAGGGACTACAGAACCTGGTTGTGATGCTTGCCTGGGGGGCCTGGATCACCACATTATACAGACAAAAGTATTAGGACATCCCTCTAAATCATGTGATTCAGGTGTTCCAATCACCTCCATAGACACAGGTGTATAAAATCATCCCCTAGGCATGCAGACTGCTTCTACAAACATTGGTGAAAGAATGGGTCGCTCTCAGGAGCTCAGTGACTCCAAGCGTGGTCCCGTGATAGGTGGTCACCTGTGCAATAAGTCCATCCGTGACATTTCCTGGCTACTAAATATTCCACGCTCAACTGTTAGTGGGATTATAACAAAGTGGAAGCAACTGGGAACAACAGCAACTCAGCCACCAAGTGGTAGGCCACGTCACATGACAGAGCGGGGTCAGCGCATGCTGAAGCGCACAGTGCGCAGAAGTCACCAACTGTCTGCAGAGTCAATGGCTGAAGACCTCCAAACTTGGTGTGGCCTTCAGATTAGCACAACAACAGTGCGTAGAGAGCTTCATGGAATGGGTTTCCATGGCAGAGCAGCTGCATCCAAGCCTTACATCACCAAGTGCAATGCAAAGCGTCGGGTGCCGTGGTGTAAAGCATTTCCTTCCCTTCCCTTTTCCTTTCCTTTCCCTTCCCTTTCCTTTTCCTTTCCTTTCCCTTCCCTTTTCCTTTCCCTTCCCCTTTCCCTTCCCCTTTCCCTTTCCCTTCCCTTCCCCTTTCCCTTCCCTTTCCTTCCCTTCCCTTCCCTTCCCTTCCCCTTTCCCTTCCCCTTTCCTTTCCCTTCCCTTTTCCTTTCCCTTCCCCTTTCCCTTTCCCTTCCCCTTCCCCTTTCCCTTTCCCTTCCCCTTTCCCTTCCCTTTCCATTCCTTTCCTTCCCTTCCCCTTCCCCTTCCACTTCCCTTTCCTTTCCTTTCCTTCCCTTCCCTTCCCTTCCCTTTTCCTTCCCCTTTCCCTTTCCCTTCCCTTTCCCTTCCCCCCCGGCCAGCACCCGCTATGAGCCTGTCAATAATTCTCAGCCAATGATTCACACCCAGGACCTGCTGAGTGTCCAATCACAGCCAAAAGCCCTGTGTTGACAATCAACACAAAGCTGGGACAGAGGGAACCATATCTGTGTTTCTAAGCCCTGCTTTGCAGGGAGGAGAAACTTAGAGATCTTGTAGTAAAAGCAGCACATGATACACACATGATACACATATGACACATAGTTATGCATACATTGAACCCTTTGATCGCTCTAGATGGTAACCCCTTCCCAGCCAGTGTCATTAGTGCAGTGACAGTGTATAGTATCAATGATCACTGTATTAGTGTCCATGATTATGTCAGTGGCAGTTAGTGAGTTCCCCCCATCAGTCAGTGTCAGATTGCACGCCACACTATCTCAGTCCCATTATAAGTCACTGATCACCGACATTACTAGTATTAAAAAAAAAAATAGAAATTCCACTTTATATCCCATAGTTTGTAGGCGCTACAACTGTATAACCAATCTATATACACTTATTGGGATTTTTTTTAAATCAAAGATGTACATTTTGGCCAAAATTTATGAATTTAGATTTTTTTTTTAATTTTTTACTTGGACCTGTTTTATAGCAGAATGTAAAAATATTGTTTTTTTTCAAAAAAAGGTTTGGTCTTTTTTCATTTATATTGCAAAAGAAATGTAAGAAAATGCAGTGATGATCAAACACCACTAAAAGAAAGCTCTATTTGTGGGGGAAAAATGATATCAATGTTGTTTTTGTGCCGTGTTGTATGACCGCGCAATGACCAGTCAAATTTGCACGGCTCGGTATAGCAAAAAAAAAAAAAAACAGGGCGGCAAGGGTGCACAAAATCACATAATGATATATATGATTTTGCATTTCCAAGTAGGAGGCGCACACGAGCCGCTCATGTGCCCTACCTGCGCTGCCATTCGCGGCCTCGGCTGTAAATCCCCTGGTCCCGGCCGGTGGTTACTCACCGGTGCCCAGTGATTTACGACGATCTCCGAAGGGGAGGAGAACTGTTTTATTTACTAACAGTTCTCCTCCCCATCAGCTCGGGCACACTGCTTTGGATGGCTATGCACAGCACAGCCATCAAAGCAGTGTGCTTACAGTGAAGCACACAGACACCGCCCCCTAGTAAAACACTCCCAGCCAAGGGCGGACTGACCATTCGGGTACTGCCTGAGGGCCTGGGGTAAGTAGAGGGCCCCATGAGATGCCCCTAGCACCTTTCATAGGCTTTTTTGGATGTGGTTTTAAGTGTGGGTGAGGACACAGGGGCCCCATGATTCTTTATTGTCCAGGGGCCCCCTGAGTTGTCAGTCCACCCCAGCTCCCAGCACAGAGTTAACCCTTTGATCACCCCTCATGTTAACCCCTTCCTGCCCAGTGCCATTAGTACAGTGTCAGTGCTTTTTTTTAAGCACTGATCACTGTGTTGGTGTCACTGAGGATGTCAGTGACACCAAGTCAGTCCCCCCCACCCCCCAGTGTCAGAATGCCCGCCGCAGGAATGATATACAAGCAACTTGTGTGTGACTTTGTACAGCACAAACAGTCATCCTTGGTCAAAGCCAAAGTCACGCTCAGGGGCGGACTGACCATTTGGAAACTCAGGCACTGCCCGAGGGCCCGGGTTCAGTAGGGGGCCCAATGAGATGCCCCTGGTACCTTTTTCATAGGCTTTTTTGAGTTTGGGCAAGGACACAGGGGCCCCATGATCCCCTGTTGCCCGGGGGGCCCCATGAGTTGTCAGTCCGCCCCTGGTCACGCTCATTCAAAGTCGCACTGTAAAGTCACAGTGAGAATCGCACGTTTTTGTCTCACAAATGTGAATGGAACCTGAATTTCTTTTGTGACAAATGTTCTGCATGACTAAATAAAGGATGATCATTGTAAGCACCCCTGTCAGTGATAAATGGTTTGTCTCAACCCTCTAACTGCGGCATTTGTAGGAGAGCTTGTTCTGGTGAAAAACAACAGACACTGGTACTCGGTCCAAGCCAAAGCCACACTCATCCAGTGTCACAGCAAAGTCACGTCAAATTCGCAACAGACATACAGACCAGATCTCCGGGTGAAAATTAAGGAAGGAAAGCCTAAAAAAGAAAACGAATGCAGCCCTCCCATGTAAGGATTGGTAAGCCGCAATGTAATAAATGTTTGCTTTTGGGTTTAATATCGTTAAGGCGAGGTTCACACCTATGCAGTTTGCGTTTGATCAGTTTCTGCATTGCGTTTTGTGTTTTTGCACATGCGCGTTTGACACGTTGTTGCCGTGTTTTTGATGCGTTGTGGTTTTTTTTCTTATTGCTAGGCAGATTAAAACTCAAAATGTATCAAAAAACGTTTAAAAAATGCATAAAAAACGCACTGCGTGCTTTTCTACAACTTCTTCATTGAAGTCTATAGAACCAAAAATGCGTTTTGCGTTTCAAAAAGTCCCTGAGGGCCGGTTTACACTGTAGAAACACAGTCCAGATGCGTTCTGGACTGGGGCGGACTGAACATTTGGGAACTCGGGAACTGCCCAAGGGCCCGGGGTGAGTAGGGGGCCCCATGAGATGCCCCTGGTACCTTTTCATAGGCTTTTTTGGGTGTGGTTTGAGTGTGGTTGAGAACACAGGGGCCCCATGATCCCCTATTGCCCGGGGGGCCCCATGAGTTGTCAGTCCGCCCCTGGTTCTGGACGTATTTTTGCATGTGCATTTTTCACGTGTTTTTGGTGCATTCCAGTTAATTCTTTTCTTTAATTCAAATAGGGACATGTGCCTTCCAGTGCGTTTTTGGTGCGTTTTTGGTGCGTTTTACCACGTTCCGGTACAGTTCTGTTCACGAAAAATGCTCTACTTTTTTTTGTGCAGCCGGAATGCACTGGAACTGCAAGCGCTGATGTGAACTGTGACACTGACAACCATATAACGCAAAACGTTGCATTTTTGGTTCTACAGACTTCAATGGAAATGCTGCAAAAAAGCATGCAGTGCATTTTTGATGCGTTTTTGATGCGTTCCAGTGAAATTTTTATTCATTCCAGTTAATTTTCCCCCTCTATTTTTCTTTAATTTAAATAGGGACATGCGCATCCCAGTGCGTTTTTGATGTATTTGTGACGCTTTCCAGTGCGTTTTTGATGTATTTGTGACGCTTTCCAGTGCGTTTTTTATGCATTCCAGTTTCTTTGGTTTAAATAGGGACATGTGCATTCCGGTGCATTTTTGATGCGTTTGTAACGCATTTCAGTGCGTTTTTTTTGCATTCCAGTTAATTTTTTCCCCTCTCTCTTTTTCTTTAATTTAAATAGGGACATGTGCGTTCCAGTGCGTTTTTGATGTGTTTGTGACACTTTCCAGTGCGTTTTTGATGTATTTGTGACGCTTTCCAGTGCGTTTTTGATGTATTTGTGATGCTTTCCAGTGCGTTTTTGATGTATTTGTGACGCTTTCCAGTGCGTTTTTGATGTATTTGTGACGCTTTCCAGTGCGTTTTTGATGTATTTGTGACGCTTTCCAGTGCGTTTTTGATGTATTTGTGACGCTTTCCAGTGCGTTTTTTATGCCTTCCAGTTTCTTTAATTTAAACAGGGACATGTGCATTCCGGTGCATTTTTGATGCGTTTGTAACGCGTTCCAGTGCATTTTTTTTTGCATTCCAGTTAATTTTTTCCCCTCTCTCTTTTTCTTTAATTTAAATAGGGTCATGTGGGTTCCATTTTTTTTTTTTGGTGCGTTCCATTGTTTTTTTGGTGCGTTCCGGTGCGTTATTGGTGCATTTTGGTGCGTTTTACCGCGTTACAGTACAGTTCTGTGCAGGAAAAATGCTGCCTGTTCTACTTTTTTCTTCTGCACCCGGAACGCACTGGAACTGCAAGCCCTGATGTGCACTATGACATTGACGGCCATATCACCTACTTTCTGTGGGTTTTGAATGCAGAAAAAAATGCAACCGAAAGGCATGTCGTGACCCTTTCCAAAAAACGCACCGGGTGAAAACGCGGAGATGTGAACCCGTCCCCTAGGAAATCCAGTTAAATGGAATGCTGTGCGTTTTCCTGCAAAACGCAGCGACAAACGCACAGGTGTGAACCTACCCGGACACGGCGGTGCTGCTGAGTGTTATATGTTCCATACATTGTTGCCTGCCAAGTGCCCCTGTATCTGCGGAGCTCAGCCTGTCCTCTCCTACATTGTTTCCTCCGGTGAAATACGACTGCCTTAGACTTCCAACATGTTGTATGAGTTAAGCCCCCCATTCGGCATAGCTAAACCATGCTGTAAGCCTTCCTTATCCTCTGTGAGCGAACAACAAAGGTCCTCCTGGAAGCCCAGCGAGGAAGCAGATCTGCGGTAATACAACCTAGGCCGGATCATTTTCCTCCGGGGCTGCCGATCCAAGACACGACACAATGATAGAATGTTTCGGGGTTCCTGCCAAGAGAGCGCAGAGTCACCAGGAACAAGGGGGAAACATGCAACGGAAACTTTAAACTAAGACCGAAAAAAAAAAAAAAATCCCGGAGAATTTATATCGACCTGGAAAGTGTCAATTGATTCTTCCTTCAGATGAAAATGCGTCATAAAGAATGGTAAGAGCGGTGCCAAGCAACGCCGGAACTCGCCAACGCCATGCCGCCGGCCAATAAGAACCCATTTCTTCCTTCACAAGTTTTGTTTGTTTTTTAAATCCCGTCAACAGGTTTGAGTTGGATTCAGGATTTAGACATCCTAGCATTTCTGGATTTTTATTTTTTATTTCAGTTCAACTGAATTTTCATTTAAAAAAAAAAAATCTAAATTTAATATTGATCTGTAATGTAAAAAAATATGTTTTTCAATTTTTAAAATGCGTCATAAAGAATGGTAAGAGCGGTGCCAAGCAATGCCGGAACTCGCCAACGCCATGCCGCTTTTTTTTTTTTAAATCCCATCAACAGGTTTGAGTTGGATTCAGGATTTAGACATCCTAGTGTTTCTGGATTTTTATTTTTTATTTCAGTTCAACTGAATTCTCATTTAAAAAAAAAAATCAAGATTTAATATTGATCTGTAATGTAAAAAAAAATTATGTTTTTAAATTTTTAAAAAATCAATTTAGATTTTTTTTTTTTTTAAATGAAAATTCAGTTGAACTGAAATAAAAAATAAAAATGTTTTACATTTTTATTTTTTTATGTTTGAAAGCAATTTTAAACTAAACATGCAAACATTTATTGTATTGCAGCTTGCCAATTTTTATCTATAAACATAAATAAATCTTATCTCAAAATACTAATTTAAAAATCTTATCTATAAGCATAAGACATCTTATCTATAAACATAAAGAAATCTTATATAAAAATAATTTTAAAAAATAATCTTATCTATAAACATAAAGAAATCTTATATAAAAATAATTTAAAAAAATATATTATCTATAAACATAAAGAAATCTTATCTAAAAATAATAAAAAAATAATCTTATCTATAAACATAAAGAAAGCTTATCTAAAAATAATAAAAAAATAATCTTATCTATAAACATAAAGAAATCTTATCTAAAATTAATTAAAAAATATGTTATCTATAAACATAAAGAAATCTTATCTAAAAATAATTTTTAAAAATCTTATCTATAAACATAAAGAAATCTTATCTAAAAATAATGTAAAAAAAATCATATCTATAAACATAAATAAAACTCACCTAAAAAATAATAAATAAAACAATCTTATATAAATCAATCAAATCTTATATAAATCAATCATCAAATCTTATATAAATCAATCAAATCTTGTATAAATCAATCATCAAATCGTATATAAATCAATCATCAAATCTTATATAAATCAATCATCAAATCGTATATAAATCAATCAATCAAATCTTATATAAATCAATCATCAAATCTTATATACATCAATCAATCAAATCTTATATAATTCAGTCAATCAAATCTTATATAAATCAATCATCAAATTTTATATAAATCAATCATCAAATCGTATATAAATCAATCAATCAAATCTTATATAAATCAATCAAATCTTATATAAATCAATCATCAAATCTTATATGAATCAATCATCAAATTGTATATAAATCAATCAATCAAATCTTATATAAATTAATCAATCAATCAAATCTTATATAAATCAATCATCAAATCTTATAAGAATCAATCATCAAATCGTATATAAATCAATCAATCAATCAATCAAATCTTATATAAATCAATCAAATCTTATATAAATCAATCATCAAATCTTATATAAATCAATCAAATCTTATATAAATCAATCATCAAATTGTATATAAATCAATCAATTAAATCGTATATAAATCAATCATCAAATCTTATATAAATCAATCAATCAAATCTTATATAAATCAATCAATCAAATCGTATATAAATCAATCATCAAATCTTATATAAATCAATCATCAAATCTTATATAAATCAATCAATCAAATCTTATATAAATCAATCATCAAATCTTATATAAATCAATCAATCAAATCTTATATAAATCAATCAATCAAATCTTATATAAATCAATCAATTAAATCTTATTTAAATCAATCATCAAATCTTATATAAATCAATCAATCAAATCTTATATAAATCAATCAATTAAATCTTATTTAAATCAATCATCAAATCTTATATAAATCAATCAATCAATCAATCAAATCTTATATAAATCAATCAATCAATCAAATCTTATATAAATCAATCAAATCATATAAATCAATCAAATCTTATAGAAATCAATCAGCAAATCTTATATAAATCAATCATCAAAAATTACATAAATCAATCATCAAAAATAAAGTGTCCCTGAATCCAATGGAAGATTTCATAAATGTCTCAAACTCCAGTCACCAAACAGTGTTTGTATATAAAGCGATAACAAACCCAAAAGCAAACATTTACTATATCGCAGTTACCGATTCTTAGATGGGATGGCTGCATTTGTTTCCATTTCCTTAGGCTTTCTCTCTTTCTGTTTTTATCCGGCGATACAGCCAGAAAGTCTGTTGTTTTTCAAAAGCACAAGCTCTCCAGCAGAATGTATCAGTTTTCATGGATGAGACAAACCAGTTAACAGTGGCAGGGGTGTATAAAACAATCAGGTTTCATTAATTTATGTAAAACCTTTATCCCACAAGGAAAAAAAAATTGTTTGCTATAACTGATTATAAAAGTGTGAGTTTGGCTTCAATTTGTTAGTGTATCTAAATCTGCTAACACATTTAACACCTCCCACCAAACTGGCATGGATGCAGTCTGCTGTGCTTCCTGTGCTCATTCCTCCAGAGTTGTGGCTCACTAATACAGGCATGTTACTGGTCAGAAAATAAATAGAGGGAAAAGAAAACTAATGCAGCCACCATCTAAATAATTTGTAAGCTGCAAGGTAATAAATGGACAGGGGCGGACTGACAACTTATGGGGCCCCTGGGTAATAGTGGATCATGCGGCCCCTGTGTCCTTGCCCACACTTAAACCACACCCAAAAAAGCCTATGAAAGATACCAGGGGCATCTCATGGGGCCCCCTCCTGACCCCGGGCCCTCGGGCAGTTCCCGAGTTCCCAAATGGTCAGTCCGCCCCTGTACATGGATTTTTTTGGGTTTAATACTACTTTAACTTTTTTTTTTATTTACAATTTTAATCAAAATGCAAAATAAAAATGTGAAGAAGCAAAAAAAAAATGTTGATATAAAAAAAAAACTTTTTAACATTTAATACCCAAAGTCAATCCATTTTTTTTTTTTTTTTTGAGAAATGGAGGATTTTTGATCCCACGCACTGCACGTTGTTGCGGGGCAGTGATATTGCCACCCCATAGACTTGCATTGACTGCGTTCGGTGGTGGAAACGTCCAAGGAATGTGATATGCGGTCTACTTTTTGCTGCGGCCACAAAGGGTGGTTGGTGGGGTGGTAAGACCACAGCTCAGGCTCCTGGTTTTACTGCCTCCTAGCTGCATATGTGAACAAAGCCTTAGACTATGGGTGTGGTGTCCCCTCTTACTTTTAAATATTCACACCCATGCGATCTGATTCCGCAGATCGCACTGCGTTCGCATGAATGGGGTGCGATTGTGATGCGGTGCAGAATTGGCACAGATTCCGCACTTCGAATCCATTGGGAAAATTTGAATCCGAACAAAAAGCAATAAACAAAACTAAACAAATGTTGGTACGAATGTAATCAATTAAATGAAATTAGCAACTTAATGAATCGATATGACACAAAACAGATCTTTTGGGTTCTGCACATGTCTGCCCTGAATATTAACAATGGGAGATCTAGCGCCTCCTAGGCATGAACCCCGAATATGAGGATGCCTCAGCCCAGCACGATGGAGAGATCCTGTAACTCCCCCCCCCCCCCCCAGAATATTCATTGTACTGTTCAGTGATGTCGGTGTTTGTATGAGCCACTAAAACAGAATAGAAATCTCCTAGATTGTAAGCTCTCAGGATCAGGGCCCTCCTAACCCTCTTGTATTGCACTGTATTGTTGCTGTATTGTCTCCCGTTATATTGTAAAGCGCTGAGCAAACTGTTGGCGCCATAAATCCTGTATAATAATAATAATAATAATAAATCCTGTATAATAATAATATATAAATCCTGTAATCCTGTATAATAATAATAATAATAATATATAAATTCTGTATAATAATAATATATAAATCCTGTATAATAATAATAATAACAATAATAAAAAAAATATATAAATCCTGTATAATAATAATAAATAAATCCTGTATAATAATAATAACAATAATAATAATAATAATATATAAATCCTGTATAATAATAATAATAATATATAAATCCTGTATAATAATAATAATAACAATAATAATAATAATATATAAATCCTGTATAATAATAATAATAACAATAATAATAATAATATATAAATCCTGTATAATAATAATAACAATAATAATATTATATAAATCCTGTATAATAATAATAATATATAAATCCTGTATAATAATAATAATAATATATAAATCCTGTATAATAATAATAATAACAATAATAATAATAATATATAAATCCTGTATAATAATAATAATAACAATAATAATAATAATATATAAATCCTGTATAATAATAATAACAATAATAATATTATATAAATCCTGTATAATAATAATAATATATAAATCCTGTATAATAATAATAATAATATATCAATCCTGTATTATAATAATAATATATCAATCCTGTATAATAATAATAATAATATATAAATCCTGTATAATAATAATAACAATAATAATAATATCTAAATCCTGTATAATAATAATAATATATAAATCCTGTATAATAATAATATATAAATCCTGTATAATAATAATAACAATAATAATATATAAATCCTGTATAATAATAATAATAATATATAAATCCTGTATAATATTCTTAACAATAATAATAATATTATATAAATCCTGTATAATAATAATAATAATAATATATAAATCCTGTATTGTAATAATAATATATAAATCCTGTATAATAATAATAACAATAATAATAATATCTAAATCCTGTATAATAATAATAATAATATCTAAATCCTGTATAATAATAATAATAATAATAATATATAAATCCTGTATAATAATAATAATAATATATGAATCCTGTATAATAATAATAATAATAATAATAATAATAAAAATGAAATAAATTTTGGGTTCCGTATTTTTTTTTTTTTTAGGCAAAGTATCTTTATTTAATTGCAAAGCATAACATCTCAAATATCAAACTGACTTCCCCAGTGTAATGTTACACCCGCTTGTCTCCTCTGCGTTCACATCCTTCTGTCCAATCAGACTTGCTGGGAAAAAATAGATGAAGTAAGACAGTAGAGAATTCAGTGAAGTGCGAGTAATCAGAAGCGGGGGAGGGGGGTATTTAGAATGACTGCAGGTACAGGAGCGCCATGATAAACATCGACGGGATCTCCCACAGGGATTCCTTAATCAGCTCCATCAAGGAACGTTAGGTCCTCTGTCTTTCAAGGCTCCATACAAAGTTCAACTATATATTTAACCAGTCCAACGTAACAGAAGATTTATTTTTCGTTCTGTGCGGCCAATGTTGTGATCCAAATCTGATTCCATGTGTAATAGGACATCAGAGCCAACGCGTTTCGGTGCTGCAAGAGTTCCACTGTCCTACAATTCCTGAAACACATTGGATCTATTGTTCCATTAATCATTTCATTAAAAAAAATCTGGGCTCTAGAGCCTTTAATGTGACACCCTGACATAACTAGACTGCTTTCAGGATTCATCCTTACCTGGTGGTGCTCTGATACATGCCAGCAGCCTCACTGATACATGTCAGCAGCCTGACTGTAATTGTACTGCCTCCCATTATATTGTAAAGCGCTGAGCAAACTGTTGGCGCTATATAAATCCTGTATAATAATAATAATAATAATAATATATAAATCCTGTATAATAATAATAATAATGATATATAAATCCTGTATAATAATAATAATAATATATAAATCCTGTATAATAATAATAATAATAATAATATATAAATCCTGTATAATAATAATAATAATATATAAATCCTGTATAATAATAATATATAAATCCTGTATAATAATATTAATAATAATAATATATAAATCCTGTATAATAATAATATATAAATCCTGTATAATAATAATAATAATAATATATAAATCCTGTATAATAATAATAATATATAAATCCTGTATAATAATAATATATAAATCCTGTATAATATGATGTCGGGGGAGGAGGCCTGGCTCACAGTCTCCCCTCTAATTCATCCCAAAGGTGTTCTATGGGGTTGAGGTCAGGACTCTGTGCAGGACAGTCAAGTTCCTCCACCCCAAACTGGCTCCTCCATTTCTTTTTGGACCTTGATTTGTGCAATGGTGTGCAGTCATGTTGGAACAGGAAGGGGCCATCCCCAAACTCTTCCCACAAAGTTGGGAGCATGAAATTGTCCAAAATATCTTGGTATGCTGATGCCTTAAGAGTTCCCTTCACTGGAACTAGGGGGCCAAGCCCAACCCCTGAAAAACAACCCCACACCATAATACCCCCTTCACCAAACGTTACACTTGGCACAATGCAGTCAGGCAAGTACCGTTCTCCTGGCAACTGCCAAACCCAGACATGTCCATCGGATTGACTGACAGAGAAGCGTGATTGGTCCCTCCAGAGAACACACCTCCTCAGCGCTAGAGTCCAGTGGCGGCGTGCTTTACACCACGGCATCCGACGCTTTGCATTGCACTTGGTGATGTAAGGCTTGGATGCAGCTGCTCGGCCATGGAAACCCATTCCATGAAGCTCTCTACGCACTGTTGTTGGGCTAATCTGAAGGCCACATCAAGTTTGGAGGTTTGAGCCAGTTTGAGGTCCAAGAGCCCCAATGCGATTACTATCCAGTGAGATTGGACCTTGTTGTACTTTATATGATGTGCCCTTGACTTTTTATCTTTTGTGAGTATATTACCACTTCTTTTACATATTAAATGTATGAACAATATAGGGTCTGGGATTAAAAATCCAATTTCAGTCTTTGCAGATGACACCAAGCTGTGGAGTGGAATAACGTCCTTACATGAGGTCTCCAACTTACAAGCCGACCTCAATGCTCTGTGTAATTGGGCAACTATGGGGCCAATGAGGTTTAATGTTGATAAATGTAAGGTTCTGCACTTGGGGGTTAAGAATATGGATGCATCATACATACTAGGGGGGGTACAACTGGGGGGGGGGGTCAATGGTGGAGAAGGATCTGGGGGTTCTGGTAGATCACAAGCTTAATAATGGCATGCAATGCCAAGCTGCGGGTTCTAAAGCGAGCAAAATTCTCTCTTGTATTAAAAGAGGTATAGACTCCAGAGAGAGAGATATCACCCACCCGGTACAAATCATAAGGGAGGATATGATCTCCATGTATAATACATAAGGGGGATATGATCTCCATGTATAATACATAAGGGGGGATATGATCTCCATGTATAATACATAAGGGGGGGATATGATCTCCATGTATAATACATAAGGGGGGATATGATCTCCATGTAAAATACATAAGGGGGGGATATGATCTCCATGTATAATACATAAGGGGGGGATATGATCACCATGTATAATACATAAGGGAGGATATGATCTCCATGTATAATACATAAGGGGGGATATGATCACCATGTATAATACATAAGGGGGGATATGATCTCCATGTATAATACATAAGGGGGGATATGATCTCCATGTATAATACATAAGGGGGGTATGATCACCATGTATAATACATGAGGGGGGATATGATCTCCATGTATAATACATAGGGGGGGATATGATCACCATGTATAATACATAAGGGGTGATATGATCTCCATGCATAATACATAAGGGGGGATATGATCTCCATGTATAATACATAAGGGGGATATGATCTCCATGTATAATACATAAGGGGGGATATGATCTCCATGTATAATACATAAGGGGGATATGATCTCCATGTATAATACATAAGGGGGGATATGATCACCATGTATAATACATAAGGGAGATGTGATCTCCATGTATAATACATAAGGGGGGATATGATCTCCATGTATAATACATAAGGGGGGATATGATCACCATGTATAATACATAAGGGGGGATATGATCTCCATGTATAATACATAAGGGGGGATATGATCTCCATGTATAATACATAAGGGGGATATGCTCTCCATGTATAATACATAAGGGTGGATATGATCACCATGTATAATACATAAGGGGGGATATGATCTCCATGTATAATACATAAGGGGGGATATGATCACCATGTATAATACATAAGGGGGGATAGGATCTCCATGTATAATATATAAGGGGGGATATGATCCCCATATATAATACATAAGGGGGGATATGATCCCCATGTATAATACATAAGGGGGGGATATGATCTCCATGTATAATACATAAGGGGGATATGATCTCCATGTATAATACATAAAGGGGGATATGATCATCATGTATAATACATAAGGGGGGGATATGATCTCCATGTATAATACATAAGGGGGGATATGATCTCCTTGTATAATACATAAGGGGGGATATGATCATCATGTATAATACAAAAGGGGGGATATGATCACCATGTATAATACATAAGGGGGGATATGATCTCCATGTATAATACATAAGGGGGATATGATCACCATGTATAATACATAAAGGGGATATGATCTCCATGTATAATACATAAGGGGGATATGATCTCCATGTATAATACATAAGGGGGGTATGATCTCCATGTATAATACATAAGGGGGGATATGATCTCCATGTATAATACATAAGGGGGGTATGATCACCATGTATAATACATGAGGGGGGATATGATCTCCATGTATAATACATAGGGGGGGATATGATCTCCATGTATAATACATAAGGGGGGATATGATCTCCATGTATAATACATAAGGGGGATATGATCTCCATGTATAATACATAAGGGGGGATATGATCTCCATGTATAAAACATAAGGGGGATATGATCTCCATGTATAATACATAAGGGGGGATATGATCTCCATGTATAATACATAAGGGGGATATGATCTCCATGTATAATACATAAGGGGGATATGATCTCCATGTATAATACATAAGGGGGGATATGATCTCCATGTATAATACATAAGGGGGATATGATCTCCATGTATAATACATAAGGGGGGATATGATCTCCATGTATAATACATAAGGGGGGATATGATCTCCATGTATAATACATAAGGGGGGATATGATCTCCATGTATATTACATAGGGGGGATATGATCTCCATGTATAATACATAAGGGGGGATATGATCTCCATGTATAATACATAAGGGGGGATATGATCTCCATGTATAATACATAAGGGGGATATGCTCTCCATGTATAATACATAAGGGTGGATATGATCACCATGTATAATACATAAGGGGGGATATGATCTCCATGTATAATACATAAGGGGGGATATGATCACCATGTATAATACATAAGGGGGGATAGGATCTCCATGTATAATATATAAGGGGGGATATGATCCCCATATATAATACATAAGGGGGGATATGATCCCCATGTATAATACATAAGGGGGGGATATGATCTCCATGTATAATACATAAGGGGGGATATGATCTCCATGTATAATACATAAGGGGGATATGATCTCCATGTATAATACATAAAGGGGGATATGATCATCATGTATAATACATAAGGGGGGGATATGATCTCCATGTATAATACATAAGGGGGGATATGATCTCCTTGTATAATACATAAGGGGGGATATGATCATCATGTATAATACATAAGGGGGGGATATGATCTCCATGTAAAATACATAAGGGGGGATATGATCTCCTTGTATAATACATAAGGGGGGATATGATCATCATGTATAATACATAAGGGGGGATATGATCACCATGTATAATACATAAGAGGGATATGATCTCCATGTATAATACATAAGGGGGGATATGATCTCCATGTATAATACATAAGGGGGGTATGATCACCATGCATAATACATGAGGGGGGATATGATCTCCATGTATAATACATAGGGGGGGATATGATCTCCATGTATAATACATAAGGGGGGATATGATCTCCATGTATAATACATAAGGGGGATATGATCACCATGTATAATACATAAGGGGGGATATGATCACCATGTATAATACATAAGGGGGGATATGATCTCCATGTATAATACATAAGGGGGATATGATCTCCATGTATAATACATAAGGGGGGATATGGTCACCATGTATAATACATAAGGGAGATATGATCTCCATGTATAATACATAAGGGGGGATATGATCTCCATGTATAATACATAAGGGGGGGGGGATATGATCTGCATGTATAATACATAAGGGGGGATATGATCTCCATGTATAATACATAAGGGGGATATGATCTCCATGTATAATACATAAGGGGGGATATGATCACCATGTATAATACATAAGGGAGATATGATCTCCATGTATAATACATAAGGGGGGATATGATCTCCATGTATAATACATAAGGGGGGATATGATCTCCATGTATAATACATAAGGGGGGATATGATCACCATGTATAATACATAAGGGGGGATATGATCTCCATGTATAATACATAAGGGGGGATATGATCTCCATGTATAATACATAAGGGGGGATATGATCACCATGTATAATACATAAGGGGGGATATGATCTCCATGTATAATACATAAGGGGGATATGATCTCCATGTATAATACATAAGGGGGGATATGATCTCCATGTATAATACATAAGGGGGGATATGATCTCCATGTATAATACATAAGGGGGATATGATCTCCATGTATAATACATAAGGGGGGATATGATCTCCATGTATAATACATAAGGGGGGATATGATCTCCATGTATAATACATAAGGAGGATATGATCTCCATGTATAATACATAAGGGGGGATATGATCTCCATGTATAATACATAAGGGTGGATATGATCACCATGTATAATACATAAGGGGGGATATGATCTCCATGTATAATACATAAGGGGGGGATATGATCTCCATGTATAATACATAAGGGGGGATATGATCACCATGTATAATACATAAGGGGGGATATGATCTCCATGTATAATATATAAGGGGGGATATGATCCCCATATATAATACATAAGGGGGGATATGATCCCCATGTATAATACATAAGGGGGGGATATGATCACTATGTATAATACATAAGGGGGATATGAGCTCCATGTATAATACATAAGGGGGGATATGATCTCCATGTATAATACATAAGGGGGGATATGATCTCCATGTATAATACATAAGGGGGGATATGATCTCCATGTATAATACATAAGGGGGATATGATCTCCATGTATAATACATAAGGGGGTATATGATCATCATGTATAATACATAAGGGGGGGATATGATCTCCATGTATAATACATAAGGGGGGGATATGATCACTATGTATAATACATAAGGGGGATATGAGCTCCATGTATAATACATAAGGGGGGATATGATCACCATGTATAATACATAAGGGGGGATATGATCACCATGTATAATACATAGGGAGAGATATGATCATCATGTATAATACATAAGGGGGGATATGATCTCCATGTATAATACATAAGGGGGGATATGATCTCCATGTATAATACATAAGGGGGGGATATGATCACCATGTATAATACATAAGGGGGGATATGATCTCCATGTATAATACATAAGGGGGATATGATCTCCATGTATAATACATAAGGGGGGATATGATCTCCATGTATAATACATAAGGGGGGATATGATCTCCATGTATAATACATAAGGGGGATATGATCTCCATGTATAATACATAAGGGAGGGATATGATCCCATGTATAATACATAAGGGGGGATATAATCTCCTTGTATAATACATAAGGGGGATATGATCTCCATGTATAATACATAAGGGGGATATGATCTCCATGTATAATACATAAAGGGGGATATGATCTCCATGTATAATACATAAGGGGGATATGATCTCCATGTATTATACATAAGGGGGGATATGATCTCCATGTATAATACATAA